>NC_056737.1:1196502740-1196527740 GCF_019279795.1 Protopterus annectens
ATAAAATCCTTTCTAAAAGTACATATTCATTAGTACATAAGGTTTTTATTTTGGCCCAAACTGAGTTAATAACCCCCCCATCTTGGCAATATACATTTATTTCGCCAATTTTAAAACCTAATAAAGATCCAACTAGATGTTCTTCATATCGGCCCATCTCATTACTTAATGTTGATTATAAAATGTTTATGAGTATCTTTGCTGATAGATTGAAGACAATCATTCCCGGCATTATAGATATAGATCAGACAGGCTTTATTGTAAATAGAAATACTTTTGATAATATAAGAAGAACTTTAACATTAATAGATTTTGCAAATAGGAAAAAGAAAGATTTAACACTTATTAGTCTTGATATAAGTTCAGCATTTGATTCAGTAAGTTGGGACTATCTGTTTACCTTAATGAAGTGCACAAACTTCTCAGATGCATTTGTAGATCTAATTGAGCATTTATACAAAGGAACGTTGGCTTATATTAAGGTAGGAACATATGTTTCACAAAAAATACCCATTCTTAAAGGTACAAAACAAGGATGTCCACTTTCTCCACTATTATTCACTTTAGTAATGGAGCCTTGGGCTAATTTGATCATAAACAGTACTGACATAGAGGGTTTTGAAATAGATGAATATACAACATCCAAAATTCAACTTTTTGCAGATGATGTTCTAATTACATCAACAGGATCTAATTCTTCTATGCAGTCTCTATTTGATAACATGATGAATTTTAAAAGTATTTCTGGTTTAATATTCAATGAAGAAAAAACTAAAATACTACCTATATATACACGAAAAAATATTCTCATTAGTGATTTTACTAAATATGTACCCAGTTCAGCTCAGATAACTTATTTAGGTATAATACTATCTAAAGATATTAAATCTATTATATATAATAATTATAATACCTGTTTTCTTAATATACAAAATCTTTTTAATACCTGGAATAATATGTTTTTTACTATGGAGGAGAGACTTACAATTATTAAAATGATAATATTCCCCAAGATTTTATGCTTAATACAATCAATAATACTTCCACCTACAAAAATAATTATCAAGAAACTGAATACACTAATGTTAAATTTCCTATGGGTACCTAATAGACCTATGATTGCATTAAAGAAACATACTAATAACTGGTCTCAAGGGGGTATTTCTTTTCCAGACTTTAATTTATATACTATCTCTTCTATTGTAAAAGTTATTACTTTATTAATAGATCAGTCATATGCCGCAAAATGGAAAGATTATTGGGAGCTAATTAGTATGCACTTCATGAAAATCTCCTTAACACATAAAAATATGATTGTAAATAACTCCATGTTATGGTTACTAAAGGAATTTTGTACTTCACCTATTACACCTAAACATATGGTTTGTTACCCATTAAATATTATTATTAGTTATCGTAACTTTATATTCATGCACCCTAAGTATAGGGAATGGAATTTTATTGTATTCCCTATAATGTATACTCAGGGTATGCTTTTGTCATCTACTTCTGAAGGAACTCATTTAGCTATAGATAATAATCTAAAGTACTGGTATCAGTTGATATCTGATAATAAAGTTAAAAATCTAGATTTCTTAAAACAAGAATTTGATCTAAGAGAAACTTGCTGGTTAGAGGTTCAGACCTTTAGACAACATCTCATTAATAAAATAGATCTAATGTCTATAACAGTTAAAGAATCTATTCCAACACTGATTGATTACTTGATATTAAATTTACAACATAAAGTTTCTGATAAAGGTAAACTTTCATACATACATAAAATTATCAGACAAGAAACTTTTTACAGTGTAGATTCACACTGGAATTATTTCACTTCTATTAATGGGGACCCACCAAATCAACAAGATAAACAATATATATTGGAATCTGCTTATAGAACTACGTCTTCCATTGTCTGGAGACTTTATACATGGCAATTTTTACATAGATCTTTTATACACCTTTGATGATGAATAAAATAAATAATAAAGATAATTTATGTAAGAGATGTAATGTAGAAATTAATGCTGACTGGGCTCATATGTTTTATGACTGTATAAAATTGAAAGAATACTGGAAGTCAATTAATGAATTTTTGCAGGCTCTTTTTACAGATAATTTCATTATTTCTAAATCTCTTATATTATTCAACACACCTGTACCTCAAAGTGTTAAAAAGGTTAAGCTTCCCTTGTTATGGTCTATTCTAGCAGTGGCTAGGAAAATAATAACTAGAAATTGGATTTTAGATACACCTCCTTCGTTCAATGAATTTAAAAATGTTATGAATATAGTGTGCCATATGGAAATAAACACAATTAGGACAAGAACAAATAGAAAAACATCTTATTATATTGTATGGGATAATTTACAAAATTTGTTAAAAAAATGTTAATTTCATTAGCATGGTATTTTAGTTTAATTAATTGATCTGATTGTAGTGGATGTCTTTATAAATACTTTAGTTGTTTTGTTGAATATTATAATAATACCTATTTTTAATTACTTGTATACAATTGTTATGATATTTCTCTTATATGTTAAAACAATAAACCTGTTTTGAAAAAAAAAAATAAACACTCAAGAAGATACCAAGATCCAACAAGAGGGGCTTTCCCAAGCAAATAGCTGGTGTCAAAACTATGGGCTAAAAATAAAAGCCAAAAATATATAATTGTCTGTTGTGGCAAACATAACATACCCTGTAGCTATCACAGCATAAGTACACTCCTGAAGACTGATTCAGTAGTCATGGGCCTGGAAACCTATGTAGGCAACAAACTGTCCTTCTATCACCGTGTAGCCACTATTGTAAGAAAGCCTTTTTTCACTGGACAGCGTATTAATAAGGATATGATGTCTAGGTCCAGGGATGTGATCATTCCACTGTATTCAGCATGTATTATAAAAGCCAGTGAGTATAATGCCCCCTTCAGTATTCATCTGTCCAAACACTTAACACAGCTTGAATAACCACAATTTCTCACCAAGAAAAACAAGGGCCTATATTATAAAAACTATACTGACCTGCTCAAAGCCTTGTCCCTCTTGTCAGTAGGAGCAATTTCTGCCTTCTGTACAAAGCCACAACAGGCCCTATCCTTTCTAATCTACTGTACATCTGGAAGTCCAGTGGTGGAATAAATACCCACTCAAGAGATGTTAATCTCTTCTGCAAATCAACAGAACATGTTTGAGGGATAGAAATGTTACACAAAGAATTCCATTTCTTTGGAGTTATCTTTCTCTTCACATAAAGCAAAGTATCTCTTTTACTCTATTCATATGTGATCTGGATGAATGGATGGAAAACCACAGATTCACCCCTGGTTTAGTACCCTTATCTCTTATAGATAGGGGTAACCTGTAAATGTTCTGCCCAGTTCTAGGTTATTTGTACTTAATAGGTTCATAGGTTGATAGGTGTGTACTAGGCTAATGGCCCTGGAGCCTTTACAAGCCTAGCCCATAGGATTACCCTGGCATTGTGCCACCCGACCTTAGTTCCTAGTGCCTCTGTCGAGTAGAGCCACTGGAGTATTCCCCAGGGTGAATTTTCTATTTCCCATCCACTCATCAAGTTGTCTATTGAAGAGGGACAGTGAGGTGCTCTGCTTGACATGTATGGGAAATCTATTCCATAGCATGAGCAGTCTCTGGGTTATGAACAGCATGTTCTGTTGATTGTGGTAATGAGGTTGAGGTCTCTGGAGCATGTGGTGTGGAGGGATTGGGATTTCTTTAGATGTAGCATTTCTAACACAGCTGGGTCAGACATGGCTTTGTAAGTCAAGCAGAGATCGCCTCTAAGTAGGCGATATGAGACAGAGAATAGTTGGAGTTTTTTTGAGTCTGTCCATATAGGACAAGTGTTTAAGGCCTAGGATCATATTTGTGATATACTTTTGTGGCCTCCCCAGTTGTTTCAGCTGTCTTGTGAGGAACATGCCAAATGGGGCATTGTACTTGATGATTGGCCTAATGAGGGAAGAATAGAGGGAGACAATGAATTCTTTCTTCCTAGATGCAAAACCCTTAGTAATATGTTAAATTAATAAATTACAAGGGCTAAAAGCTTAATGGGAATGCAGGGTTAGGCTTCCGAGGATCCTGATAGCCCAGTAAATTGTTATGAATCTATGAACTTATTTTAAAATCAGTGTGAACTTTTCATTTGGAAAATTATACCTTCCAAATCGCAAAATGTAAAACTGCTTTTTATATCAGGGTTTGTCATTCAAAGTGTTGTGAGGTCATGGAACAAATTTCTGTTACAAGTAAGGAATCCATTAGACTCATTCAAGACACCTTTAGATATTTGGTTTGGTTTGAATGTCTATACTGTGATCATGGAACCTGTTTTTTGATGTTTTTTAACCTTTATGAAGTTTACAACAAGGTATTAAACTATGGCAAATGCATTTTGTAAAGTTTCTTTTGCCTAAACTGCATTCATAGAGGGTGTTTTTGAGAAGCTGTCTTATACGCTATGTGACAACTTATATAATTTGTCATGGTTGCTTATAAATGAGAATACTGTCCTGATTACAGAGGCAGCCTATACTCATGATGACATCATAAATGAAAATATTGTCCTGATTACAGAGGCAGCCTATACTCATGATGAAGTCATAAATGAGAATACTGTCCTGATTACAGAGGCAGCCTATAATCATGATGACATCATTAATGAGAATACTGTCCTGATTACAGAGGCAACCTATACTCATGATGATATCATAAATGTTAATACTGTCTTAATTACAGAGGCAGCCTATACTCATGATGACATCATAAATGTGAATACTGTTCTGATTACAGAGGCAGCCTATACTCATGAAGACATCATAAATGTGAATACTGTCCTGATTACAGAGGCAGCCTATACTCATGATGACATCATCCTGCTTAATATAGCAACCCAGATATTCACCATTTTAACATTTTTAACACAGACTTAAATGCAAAGCTTGAGAATTGTCAGAAACCCTCTGTAATTTTATTTATTTTATCTACTGACATTTGATTACAATTAAAGTCTGACTGGGTGGCAGCTCATTTTAAGCAGAAGTCTGGAGAGAAAACTCCGAAGTATCGCAAAACATTTTAAGAATAATAATTTTACGGTCTTTAAAAATAATAATAATAAACAGATACAATTTAAATAACTGTATCAAATTAGATATAATATAAAAATATTGGTTAGGAATAGATACAAGTTATTTGACAGTGATTTAATATTTAGAGAATTTATAGCCAGTTTATAGAGAAATTAAAGGTAAGTTAGTAAAATATAAAGAGGAATTGCAATGTGAACTGAGAGAAAAGCAGGCTTATGGTATATTTAGAGAGAAAGTCAGTGGAGAGAAATTGAAAGAAGTATGGAAGTGAATGATGAAGGGAGAGTAAGGATTGTAAGGTATGAATAGGTATTTTCATAATTAATTAATTATTTAAGCTAATTAATCAAGCAAATTTGTCATACAAGGTAAAGGGGTTATAGTGAAGCCATGTACCTCGCTTGGGTAGGACTGGGCACGTGTGAGTTTGACTACCATGATTGAATGCTAAATGGGCATCATGCCATATGCAAATGATGCATGACTGACAAACATGCAGATTCTCCTATGACATCACACATACACTGGCTGTTGATCGACACATATGCAAATGAACTTTGGATATACACTCTGAATGCCTGCACTGCCTTCCTGATCATTCTGAGCAGTTCTCTTTTGCTTCAACAAAAACAATGTCCACTTTGGCTATGTCAAATTTTACTTTAACCAAGGCTATCAGTAATGAATCTACTCCTCAGTTAAGGTTAGGCATCCTGGACCTGCTGAAACTGGCACTGGGCCAGCTCAGATTTATGCAACAACAGACACTGAAGAAACTTTGAACTCTTACCTGCAAAATAAGAGCCATAATTACAAAATACAGTAACATGGCAAAGGTGCGATTGCCACTGTGAAGCAGATGACATGTTCCAACTCAGATTAGGACTTAGAGTCATAATTACAAAATAACTTAATTGTCTGCTAAATGAGAGCTCCTTTGGTAAGCACTTACCTCAGTGTTTGGGGATCACGTACCTTGGTGTTAGGGATCACTTAAATTGGTGTTGGGGATCACATACTTCAGTGTTTGGGGATCACTTACCTTGGTGTTGGGGATCACTTACCTTGCTGTTGGGGATATACAGTACTGGGGGGAAATGGATGGTCTCAAAGCTGATAGGGGAGGCTTAATGATCAGTAGTCATGGTGACAACAAGCACTGAGAAAAGAAAATGTGCATCTGCATTGTATTTACCCCTCCCTCTGATCCTTGTGTCTGAGATATAGTTCACTTACATGGATAGAAATCAGGATAAATTAAAGTACATTCATTACTATTTCGTAAACGTTTTTATACAAAACTAAACTATACATGTGAATTATTATACTTACTCAAAAACCTTTTTAAGATCAACAAACTCCATTTCTGTTAGTGGAAAAAATGTAAATATTAGTCTGTGACATCACAGGAGGCATTTAAACATGTTTAATTATAACACCACAAAATGTTACACAACTCTATGTCGTTCTAGTGCTGAACAAATCTATTGCTATCAATTTAATATTAGCCCAAAAATATAAAAACATCAAAATACATCTCCACAAATGTCCCAGATGGGGATATCCTTCCATTTACTTTTTAATTTTTTGCCCATTCCCCAATGACCATTTAGCCAAAATATTTTAGTGGCACAGTTGTTTCCCTGCTCCCTAGCATGCCATAGGATTGGATGAGGTAGGTGAGAACCAAGGATCCTGGCTATAATTCAGTGGGGGCAGGGCATTTACAGTATGTTCCAACAGTTCCCGCATGGGCCTGAAGGCATGTATAATGTCAACTAATGTCAGCTTTTAAGAGTACAAACATCCAAATACCCATATCCCCAACTAAAGGGGAACGCTAGCAATTTTACATCATGTGTTTACTGTAAGAATGACAGCTTTAGGCCATTGTCTAAATGCAGCTTGTGTGGTAGATCTCCACCCCTCCCACATTGATAGGTCAGTGATGGGCAGAGGATACTAACAACGATCTATAGCAAACTTGGTACAATGAGGTATAGTACAATAGATATGAAGTGTGAACACGTAGCAAACTTGGTACAATAAGGTATAGTGCAATATATATGAAGTGTGAACACGTACCAAACTTGGTATAGTACAATATATATGAAGTGTGAACACGTAGCAAACTTGGTACATTGAGGTATAGTACAATATATATGAAGTGTGAACACATAGCAAACTTGGTACAATGAGGCATAGTACAATATATATGAAGTGTGAACACGTAGCAAATTTGGTACAATGAGGTATAGTACAATATATATGAAGTGTGAACACGTAGCAAACTTGGTACCATGAGGTATAGTACAATATATATGAAGTGTGAACATGTAGCAAACTTGGCACAATGAGGTATAGTACAATATATATGAAGTGTGAACACGTAGCAAACTTGGTACAATGAGGTATAGTACAATATATATGAAGTGTGAACACGTAGCAAACTTGGTACAATAAGGTATAGTACAATATATATGAAGTGTGAACACGTAGCAAACTTGGTACAATAAGGTATAGTACAATATATATATATGAAGTGTGAACACGTAGCAAACTTGGTACAATAAGGTATAGTACAATATATATGAAGTGTGAACACATAGCAAACTTGGTACAATAAGGTATAGTACAATATATATGAAGTGTGAACACGTAGCAAACTTGGTACAATAAGGTATAGTACAATATATATGAAGTGTGAACACGTAGCAAACTTGGTACAATAAGGTATAGTACAATATATATGAAGTGTGAACACGTAGCAAACTTGGTACAATGAGGTATAGTACAATATATATGAAGTGTGAACACGTAGCAGACTTGGTGCAATGAGGTATAGTACAATATATATTAAGTGTGAACACGTAGCAGACTTGGTACAATGAGGTATAGTACAATATATATGAAGTGTGAACACGTAGCAAACTTGGTACAATAAGGTATAGTACAATATATATGAAATGTGAACACATAGCAAACTTGGTACAATAAGGTATAGTACAATATATATGAAGTATGAACATGTAGCAAACTTGGTACAATAAGGTATAGTACAATATATATGAAGTGTGAACACGTAGCAAACTTGGTACAATGAGGTATAGTACAATATATATGAAGTGTGAACACATAGCCAGATGACAGCTTTAGGCCATTGTCTGAGTGCAGCTTGTGTAGTAGAACCACCCCTCCCACATTGATAGGTCAGTGATGGGCAGAGGATACTAACAATGATCTATAGCAAACTTGGTACAATGAGGTATAGTACAAGATATATGAAGTGTGAACACGTAGCAAACTTGGTACAATAAGGTATAGTACAATATATATGAAGTGTGAACACGTAGCAAACTTGGTACAATAAGGTATAGTACAAGATATATGAAGTGTGAACACGTAGCAAACTTGGTACAATAAGGTATAGTACAATATATATGAAGTGTGAACACGTAGCAAACTTGGTACAATGAGGTATAGTACAATATATATGAAGTGTGAACACGTAGCAAACTTGGTACAATGAGGTATAGTACAATATATATGAATTGTGAACACGTAGCAAACTTGGTACAATGAGGTATAGTGCAATATATATGAAGTGTGAACACGTAGCAAACTTGGTACAATAAGGTATAGTACAATATATATGAAGTGTGAACACGTAGCAAACTTGGTACAATGAGGTATAGTACAATATATATAAAGTGTGAACACGTAGCAAACTTGGTACAATGAGGTATAGTACAATATATATGAAGTGTGAACACGTAGCAAACTTGGTACAATGAGGTATAGTACAATATATATGAAGTGTGAACATGTAGCAAACTTGTTACAATGAGGTATAGTACAATATATATGAAGTGTGAACACGTAGCAAACTTGGTACAATGAGGTATAGTACAATATATATGAAGTGTGAACATGTAGCAAACTTGGTACAACGAGGTATAGTACAATATATATGAAGTGTGAACACGTAGCAAACTTGGTACAATGAGGTATAGTACAATATATATGAAATGTGAACATGTAGCAAACTTGGTACAATGAGGTATAGTACAATATATATGAAGTGTGAACACGTAGCAAACTTGGTACAATGAGGTATAGTACAATATATATGAAATGTGAACACGTAGCAAACTTGGTACAATGAGGTATAGTACAATATATATGAAGTGTGAACACGTAGCAAACTTGGTACAATGAGGTATAGTACAATATATATGAAGTGTGAACACGTAGCAAACTTGGTACAATGAGGTATAGTACAATATATATGAAGTGTGAAATCGTAGCAAACTTGGTACAATAAGGTATAGTACAATATATATGAAGTGTGAACACGTAGCAAACTTGGTACAATGAGGTATAGTACAATATATATGAAGTGTGAAAACGTAGCAAACATGGTACAATGAGGTATAGTACAATATATATGAAGTGTGAACACGTAGCAAACTTGGTACAATGAGGTATAGTACAATATATATGAAGTGTGAACACGTAGCAAACTTGGTACAATGAGGTATAGTACAATATATATGAAGTGTGAACACGTAGCAAACTTGGTACAATAAGGTATAGTACAATATATATAAAATGTGAACACATAGCAAACTTGGTACAATAAGGTATAGTACAATATATATGAAGTGTGAACGTAGCAAACTTGGTACAATAAGGTATAGTACAATATATATGAAGTGTGAACACGTAGCAAACTTGGTACAATGAGGTATAGTACAATATATATGAAGTGTGAACACATAGCCAGATGACAGCTTTAGGCCATTGTCTGAGTGCAGCTTGTGTAGTAGAACCACCCCTCCCACATTGATAGGTCAGTGATGGGCAGAGGATACTAGCAATGATCTATAGCAAACTTGGTACGATGAGGTATAGTACAATATATATGAAGTGTGAACATGTAGCAAACTTGGTACAATAAGGTATAGTACAATATATATGAAGTGTGAACACGTAGCAAACTTGGTACAATGAGGAATAATACAATATATATGAAGTGTGAACATGTAGCAAACTTGGTACAATAAGGTATAGTACAAGATATATGAAGTTTGAACACGTAGCAAACTTGGTACAATAAGGTATAGTACAATATATATGAAGTGTGAACACGTAGCAAACTTGGTACAATGAGGTATAGTACAATATATATGAAGTGTGAACACGTAGCAAACTTGGTACAATAAGGTATAGTACAATATATATGAAGTGTGAACACGTAGCAAACTTGGTACAATAAGGTATAGTACAATATATATGAAGTGTGAACACGTAGCAAACTTGGTACAATGAGGTATAGTACAATATATATAAAGTGTGAACATGTAGCAAACTTGGTACAATGAGGTATAGTACAATATATATGAAGTGTGAACACGTAGCAAACTTGGTACAATGAGGTATAGTACAATATATATGAAGACTGAACACGTAGCAAACTTGGTATAATGAGGTATAGTACAATATATATGAAGTGTGAACACGTAGCAAACTTGGTACATTGAGGTATAGTACAATATATATGAAGTGTGAACACGTAGCAAACTTGGTACAATGAGGTATAGTACAATATATATGAAGTGTGAACACGTAGCAAACTTGGTACAATGAGGTATAGTACAATATATATGAAGTGTGAACACGTAGCAAACTTGGTACAATGAGGTATAGTACAATATATATGAAGTGTGAAGACGTAGCAAACTTGGTACAATGAGGTATAGTACAATATATATGAAGTGTGAACACGTAGCAAACTTGGCACAATGAGGTATAGTACAATATATATGAAGTGTGAACATGTAGCAAACTTGGTACAATGAGGTATAGTACAATATATATGAAGTGTGAACACGTAGCAAACTTGGTACAATGAGGTATAGTACAATATATATGAAGTGTGAACACGTAGCAAACTTGGTACAATGAGGTATAGTACAATATATATGAAGTGTGAACACGTAGCAAACTTGGTACAATGAGGTATAGTACAATATATATGAAGTGTGAACACGTAGCAAACTTGGTGCAATAAGGTATAGTACAATATATATGAAGTGTGAACATGTAGCAAACTTGGTACAATGAGGTATAGTACAATATATATGAAGTGTGAACACGTAGCAAACTTGGTACAATGAGGTATAGTACAATATATATGAAGTGTGAACACGTAGCAAACTTGGTACAATGAGGTATAGTCCAATATATATGAAGTGTGAACACGTAGGAAACTTGGTACAATGAGGTATAGTACTATATATATGAAGTGTGAACACGTAGCAAACTTGGTACAATAAGGTATAGTACAATATATATGAAATGTGAACACATAGCAAACTTGGTACAATAAGGTATAGTACAATATATATGAAGTGTGAACATGTAGCAAACTTGGTACAATAAGGTATAGTACAATATATATGAAGTGTGAACACGTAGCAAACTTGGTACAATGAGGTATAGTACAATATATATGAAGTGTGAACACATAGCCAGATGACAGCTTTAGGCCATTGTCTGAGTGCAGCTTGTGTAGTAGAACCACCCCTCCCACATTGATAGGTCAGTGATGGGCAGAGGATACTAACAATGATCTATAGCAAACTTGGTACAATGAGGTATAGTACAATATATATGAAGTGTGAACACGTAGCAAACTTGGTACAATAAGGTATAGTACAATATATATGAAGTGTGAACACATAGCAAACTTGGTACAATGAGGTATAGTACAATAAATATGAAGTGTGAACACGTAGCAAACTTGGTACAATGAGGAATAGTACAATATATATGAAGTGTGAACATGTAGCAAACTTGGTACAATAAGGTATAGTACAATATATATGAAGTGTGAACACGTAGCAAACTTGGTACAATAAGGTATAGTACAATATATATGAAGTGTGAACACGTAGCAAACTTGGTACAATGAGGTATAGTACAATATATATAAAGTGTGAACATGTAGCAAACTTGGTACAATGAGGTATAGTACAATATATATGAAGTGTGAACACGTAGCAAACTTGGTACAATGAAGTATAGTACAATATATATGAAGTGTGAACACGTAGCAAACTTGGTACAATGAGGTATAGTACAATATATATGAAGTGTGAACACGTAGCAACCTTGGTACAATGAGGTATAGTACAGTGTATATGAAGTGTGAACTCGTAGCAAGCTTGGTACAATGAAGTATAGTACAATATATATAAAGTGTGAACACGTAGCAAACTTGGTACAATGAGGTATAGTACAATATATATGAAGTGTGAACACGTAGCAAACTTGGTACAATAAGGTATATTACAATATATATGAAGTGTGAACACGTAGCAAACTTGGTACAATAAGGTATAGTACAATATATATGAAGTGTGAACACATAGCAAACTTGGTACAATGAGGTATAGTACAATATATATTAAGTGTGAACACGTAGCAGACTTGGTACAATGAGGTATAGTACAATATATATGAAGTGTGAACACGTAGCAAACTTGGTACAATAAGGAATAGCACAATATATATGAAATATGAACACATCGCAAACTTGGTACAATAAGGTATAGTACAATATATATGAAGTGTGAACATGTAGCAAACTTAGTACAATAAGGTATAGTACAATATATATGAAGTGTGAACACGTAGCAAACTTGGTATAATGAGGTATAGTACAATATATATGAAGTGTGAACACATAGCCAGATGACAGCTTTAGGCCATTGTCTGAATGCAGCTTGTGTAGTAGAACCACCCCTCCCACATTGATAGGTCAGTGATGGGCAGAGGATACAAACAATGATCTATAGCAAACTTGGTACAATGAGGTATAGTACAATATATATAAAGTGTGAACACGTAGCAAACTTGGTACAATAAGGTATAGTACAATATATATGAAGTGTGAACACGTAGCAAACTTGGTACAATGAGGTATAGTACAATATATATGAAGTGGGAACACGTAGCAAACTTGGTACAATAAGGTATAGTACAATATATATGAAGTGTGAACACGTAACAAACTTGGTACAATGAGGTATAGTACAATATATATGAAGTGTGAACACGTAGCAAACTTGGTACAATGAGGTATAGTACAATATATATGAAATATGAACACATAGCAAACTTGGTACAATGAGGTATAGTACAATATATATGAAGTGTGAACATGTAGCAAACTTGGTACAATGAGGTATAGTACAATATATATGAAGTGTGAACACGTAGCAAACTTGGTACAATGAGGTATAGTACAATATATATGAAGTGTGAACACGTAGCAAACTTGGTACAATGAGGTATAGTACAATATATATGAAGTGTGAACACGTAGCAAACTTGGTACAATGAGGTATAGTACAATATATATGAAGTGTGAACACGTAGCAAACTTGGTACAATGAGGTATAGTACAATATATATGAAGTGTGAACACGTAGCAAACTTGGTACAATAAGTTATAGTACAATATATATAAAGTGTGAACACGTAGCAAACTTGGTACAATGAGGTATAGTACAATATATATGAAGTGTGAACACGTAGCAAACTTGGTACAATGAGGTATAGTACAATATATATGAAGTGTGAACACGTAGCAAACTTGGTACAATGAGGTATAGTACAATATATATGAAGTGTGAACACGTAGCAAACTTGGTACAATGAGGTATAGTACAATATATATGAAGTGTGAACACGTAGCAAACTTGGTACAATGAGGTATAGTACAATATATATGAAGTGTGAACACGTAGCAAACTTGGTACAATGAGGTATAGTACAATATATATGAAGTGTGAACACGTAGCAAACTTGGTACAATGTGGTATAGTACAATATATATGAAGTGTGAACACGTAGCAAACTTGGTACAATGAGGTATAGTACAATATATATGAAGTGTGAACACGTAGCAAACTTGGTACAATGAGGTATAGTACAATATATATGAAGTGTGAACACGTAGCAAATTTGGTACAATGAGGTATAGTACAATATATATGAAGTGTGAACACATAGCAAACTTGGTACTTTAAGGTATAGTACAATATATATGAAGTGTGAACACGTAGCAAACTTGGTACAATAAGGTATAGTACAATATATATGAAGTGTGAACACGTAGCAAACTTGGTACAATGAGGTATAGTACAGTATATATGAAGTGTGAACTCATAGCAAACTTGGTACAATGAAATATAGTACAATATATATGAAGTGTGAACACGTAGCAAACTTGGTACAATGAGGTATAGTCCAATATATATGCAGTGTGAACACGTAGCAAACTTGGTACAATAAGGTATAGTCCAATATATATGCAGTGTGAACACGTAGCAAACTTGGTACAATAAGGTATAGTACAATATATATGCAGTGTGAACACGTAGCAAACTTGGTACAATGAGGTATAGTACAATATATATAAAGTGTGAACACGTAGCAAACTTGGTACAATGAGGTATAGTACAATATATATGAAGTGTGAACACGTAGCAAACTTGGTACAATGAGGTATAGTACAATATATATGAAGTGTGAACACGTAACAAACTTGGTACAATGAGGTATAGTACAATATATATGAAGTGTGAACACGTAGCAAAGTTGGTACAATGAGGTATAGTACAATATATATGAAGTGTGAACACATAGCAAAGTTGGTACAATGAGGTATAGTACAATATATATGAAGTGTGAACACGTAGCAAACTTGGTACAATGATGTATAGTACAATATATATGAAATGTGAACACATAGCAAACTTGGTACAATGAGGTATAGTACAATATATATGAAGTGTGAACACGTAGCAAACTTGGTAGAATGAGGTATAGTACAATATATATGAAGTGTGAACACGTAGCAAACTTGGTACAATAAGGTATAGTACAATATATATGAAGTGTGAACACGTAGCAAACTTGGTACAATGAGGTATAGTACAATATATATGAAGTGTGAACACGTAGCAAACTTGGTACAATGAGGTATAGTACAATATATATGAAGTGTGAACACGTAGCAAACTTGGTACAATGAGGTATAGTCCAATATATATGCAGTGTGAACACGTAGCAAACTTGGTACAATAAGGTATAGTCCAATATATATGCAGTGTGAACACGTAGCAAACTTGGTACAATAAGATATAGAACAATATATATGCAGTGTGAACACGTAGCAAACTTGGTACAATGAGGTATAGTACAATATATATAAAGTGTGAACACGTAGCAAACTTGGTACAATGAGGTATAGTACAATATATATGAAGTGTGAACATGTAGCAAACTTGGTACAATGAGGTATAGTACAATATATATGAAGTGTGAACATGTAGCGAACTTGGTACAATGAGGTATAGTACAATATATATGAAGTGTGAACACGTAGCAAACTTGGTACAATGTGGTATAGTACAATATATATGAAATGTGAACATGTAGCAAACTTGGTACAATAAGGTATAGTACAATATATATGAAGTGTGAACACGTAGCAAACTTGGTACAATGAGGTATAGTACAATATATATGAAGTGTGAACACGTAGCAAACTTGGTACAATGAGGTATAGTACAATATATATGAAGTGTGAACACGTAGCAAACTTGGTACAATGAGGTATAGTACAATATATATGAAGTGTGAACACGTAGCAAAGTTGGTACAATGAGGTATAGTACAATATATATGAAGTGTGAACACATAGCAAAGTTGGTACAATGAGGTATAGTACAATATATATGAAGTGTGAACACGTAGCAAACTTGGTACAATGATGTATAGTACAATATATATGAAATGTGAACACATAGCAAACTTGGGGCAATGAGGTATAGTACAATATATATGAAGTGTGAACACGTAGCAAACTTGGTACAATGAGGTATAGTACAATATATATGAAGTGTGAACACGTAGCAAACTTGGTACAATAAGGTATAGTACAATATATATGAAGTGTGAACACGTAGCAAACTTGGTACAATGAGGTATAGTACAATATATATGAAGTGTGAACACGTAGCAAACTTGGTACAATGAGGTATAGTACAATATATATGAAGTGTGAACACGTAGCAAACTTGGTACAATGAGGTATAGTCCAATATATATGCAGTGTGAACACGTAGCAAACTTGGTACAATAAGGTATAGTCCAATATATATGCAGTGTGAACACGTAGCAAACTTGGTACAATAAGATATAGTACAATATATATGCAGTGTGAACACGTAGCAAACTTGGTACAATGAGGTATAGTACAATATATATAAAGTGTGAACACATAGCAAACTTGGTACAATGAGGTATAGTACAATATATATGAAGTGTGAACACGTAGCAAACTTGGTACAATGTGGTATAGTACAATATATATGAAATGTGAACATGTAGCAAACTTGGTACAATAAGGTATAGTACAATATATATGAAGTGTGAACACGTAGCAAACTTGGTACAATGAGGTATAGTACAATATATATGAAGTGTGAACACGTAGCAAACTTGGTACAATGAGGTATAGTACAATATATATGAAGTGTGAACACGTAGCAAACTTGGTACAATGAGGTATAGGACAATATATATGAAGTGTGAACACGTAGCAAACTTGGTAAAATGAGGTATAGTACAATATATATGAAGTGTGAACATGTAGCAAACTTGGTACAATGAGATATAGTACAATATATATGAAGTGTGAACACGTAGCAAACTTGGTACAATGAGGTATAGTACAATATATATGAAGTGTGAACACATAGCAAACTTGGTACTTTAAGGTATAGTACAATATATATGAAGTGTGAACACGTAGCAAACTTGGTACAATAAGGTATAGTACAATATATATGAAGTGTGAACACGTAGCAAACTTGGTACAATGAGGTATAGTACAGTATATATGAAGTGTGAACTCGTAGCAAACTTGGTACAATGAAGTATAGTACAATATATATGAATTGTGAACACGTAGCAAACTTGTTACAATAAGGTATAGTACAATATATATGAAGTGTGAACATGTAGCAAACTTGGTACATTGAGGTATAGTACAATATATATGAAGTGTGAACACGTAGCAAACTTGGTACAATAAGGTATAGTACAATATAAATGAAGTGTGAACACGTAGCAAACTTGGTACAATAAGGTATAGTACAATATATATGAAGTGTGAACACGTAGCAAACTTGGTACAATAAGGTATAGTACAATATATATGAAGTGTGAACAAGTAGCAAACTTGGCACAATAAGGTATAGTACAATATATATGAAATGTGAACACGTAGCAAACTTGGTACAATAAGGTATAGTACAATATATATGAAGTGTGAACACGTAGCAAACTTGGTACAATAAGGTATAGTACAATATATATGAAGTGTGAACACGTAGCACACTTGGTACAATGAGGTATAGTACAATATATATGAAGTGTGAACACGTAGCCAGATGACAGCTTTAGGCCATTATCTGAGTGCAGCTTGTGTGGTAGAACTCTACCCCTCCCACATTGATAGGTCAGTGATGGGCAGAGGATACTAACAATGATCTATAACAAACTTGGTACAATAAGGTATAGTACAATATATATGAAGTGTGAACACGTAGCCTGATGACAGCTTTAGGCCAACATCTGAGTGCAGCTTGTGGTAGAACTCCACCTCCCACATTGATAGGTCAGTGATGGGCAGAGGATACTAACAACGATCTATAACCAATTTGGTACAATAAGGTATAGTACAATATATATGAAGTGTGAACACGTAGCAAACTTGGTACAATGAGGTATAGTACAATATATATGAAGTGTGAACACGTAGCCAGATGACAGCTTTAGGCCATTGTCTGAGTGCAGCTTGTGTGGTAGAACTCCACCCCTCCCACATTGATAGGTCAGTGATGGGCAGAGGATACTAACAACGATCTATAGCAAACTTGGTACAATAAGGTA
The DNA here is from genome assembly GCF_019279795.1 of Protopterus annectens. Classification (NCBI taxonomy): domain Eukaryota; kingdom Metazoa; phylum Chordata; order Ceratodontiformes; family Protopteridae; genus Protopterus; species Protopterus annectens. The sequence continues at coordinate 1,196,520,896 of NC_056737.1, forward strand.
TAGTACAATATATATGAAGTGTGAACACATAGCAAACTTGGTACAATAAGGTATAGTACAATATATATGAAGTGTGAACACGTAGCAAACTTGGTACAATGAGGTATTGTACAATATATATGAAGTGTGAACACGTAGAAAACTTGGTACAATGAGGTATAGTACAATATATATGAAGTGTGAACACGTAGCAAACTTGGTACAATGAGGTATAGTACAATATATATGAAGTGTGAACACGTAGCAAACTTGGTACAATGAGGTATAGTACAATATATATGAAGTGTGAACACGTAGCAAACTTGGTACAATGAGGTATAGTACAATATATATGAAGTGTGAACACGTAGCAAACTTGGTACAATGAGGTATAGTACAATATTAATGAAGTGTGAACACGTAGCAAACTTGGTACAATGAGGTATAGTACAATATATATGAAGTGTGAACACGTAGCAAACTTGGTACAATGAGGTATAGTACAATATATATGAAGTGTGAACACGTAGAAAACTTGGTACAATAAGGTATAGTACAATATATATGAAGTGTGAACACGTAGCAAACTTGGTACAATGAGGTATAGTATAATATATATGAAGTGTGAACACGTAGCAAACTTGGTACAATGAGGTATAGTACAATATATATGAAGTGTGAACACGTAGCGAACTTGGTACAATGAGGTATAGTACAATATATATGAAGTGTGAACACGTAGCGAACTTGGTACAATGAGGTATAGTACAATATATATGAAGTGTGAACACGTAGCAAACTTGGTACAATGTGGTATAGTACAATATATATGAAATGTGAACACGTAGCAAACTTGGTACAATAAGGTATAGTACAATATATATGAAGTGTGAACACGTAGCAAACTCGGTACAATGAGGTATAGTACAATATATATGAAGTGTGAACACGTAGCAAACTTGGTACAATGAGGTATAGTACAATATATATGAAGTGTGAACACGTAGCAAACTTGGTACAATGAGGTATAGTACAATATATATGAAGTGTGAACACGTAGCAAACTTGGTACAATGAGGTATAGTCCAATATATATGCAGTGTGAACACGTAGCAAACTTGGTACAATAAGGTATAGTCCAATATATATGCAGTGTGAACACGTAGCAAACTTGGTACAATAAGATATAGTACAATATATATGCAGTGTGAACACGTAGCAAACTTGGTACAATGAGGTATAGTACAATATATATAAAGTGTGAACACGTAGCAAACTTGGTACAATGAGGTATAGTACAATATATATGAAGTGTGAACATGTAGCAAACTTGGTACAATGAGGTATAGTACAATATATATGAAGTGTGAACACGTAGCGAACTTGGTACAATGAGGTATAGTACAATATATATGAAGTGTGAACACGTAGCAAACGTGGTACAATGTGGTATAGTACAATATATATGAAATGTGAACATGTAGCAAACTTGGTACAATAAGGTATAGTACAATATATATGAAGTGTGAACACGTAGCAAACTTGGTACAATGAGGTATAGTACAATATATATGAAGTGTGAACAAGTAGCAAACTTGGTACAATAAGGTATAGTACAATATATATGAAGTGTGAACAAGTAGCAAACTTGGCACAATAAGGTATAGTACAATATATATGAAATGTGAACACGTAGCAAACTTGGTACAATAAGGTATAGTACAATATAAATGAAGTGTGAACACGTAGCAAACTTGGTACAATAAGGTATAGTACAATATATATGAAGTGTGAACACGTAGCAAACTTGGTACAATAAGGTATAGTACAATATATATGAAGTGTGAACAAGTAGCAAACTTGGCACAATAAGGTATAGTACAATATATATGAAATGTGAACACGTAGCAAACTTGGTACAATAAGGTATAGTACAATATATATGAAGTGTGAACACGTAGCAAACTTGGTACAATAAGGTATAGTACAATATATATGAAGTGTGAACACGTAGCACACTTGGTACAATGAGGTATAGTACAATATATATGAAGTGTGAACACGTAGCCAGATGACAGCTTTAGGCCATTATCTGAGTGCAGCTTGTGTGGTAGAACTCTACCCCTCCCACATTGATAGGTCAGTGATGGGCAGAGGATACTAACAATGATCTATAACAAACTTGGTACAATAAGGTATAGTACAATATATATGAAGTGTGAACACGTAGCCTGATGACAGCTTTAGGCCAACATCTGAGTGCAGCTTGTGTGGTAGAACTCCACCCCTCCCACATTGATAGGTCAGTGATGGGCAGAGGATACTAACAACGATCTATAACCAACTTGGTACAATAAGGTATAGTACAATATATATGAAGTGTGAACACGTAGCAAACTTGGTACAATGAGGTATAGTACAATATATATGAAGTGTGAACACGTAGCCAGATGACAGCTTTAGGCCATTGTCTGAGTGCAGCTTGTGTGGTAGAAATCCACCCCTCCCACATTGATAGGTCGGTGATGGGCAGAGGATACTAACAACGATCTATAGCAAACTTGGTACAATAAGGTATAGTACAATATATATGAAGTGTGAACACATAGCAAACTTGGTACAATAAGGTATAGTACAATATATATGAAGTGTGAACACGTAGCAAACTTGGTACAATGAGGTATTGTACAATATATATGAAGTGTGAACACGTAGAAAACTTGGTACAATGAGGTATAGTACAATATATATGAAGTGTGAACACGTAGCAAACTTGGTACAATGAGGTATAGTACAATATATATGAAGTGTGAACACGTAGCAAACTTGGTACAATGAGGTATAGTACAATATATATGAAGTGTGAACACGTAGCAAACTTGGTACAATGAGGTATAGTACAATATATATGAAGTGTGAACACGTAGCAAACTTGGTACAATGAGGTATAGTACAATATTAATGAAGTGTGAACACGTAGCAAACTTGGTACAATGAGGTATAGTACAATATATATGAAGTGTGAACACGTAGCAAACTTGGTACAATGAGGTATAGTACAATATATATGAAGTGTGAACACGTTGCAAACTTGGTACAATAAGGTATAGTACAATATATATGAAGTGTGAACACGTAGCAAACTTGGTACAATGAGGTATAGTACAATATATATGAAGTGTGAACACGTAGCAAACTTGGTACAATGAGGTATAGTACAATATATATGAAGTGTGAACACGTAGCGAACTTGGTACAATGAGGTATAGTACAATATATATGAAGTGTGAACACGTAGCGAACTTGGTACAATGAGGTATAGTACAATATATATGAAGTGTGAACACGTAGCAAACTTGGTACAATGTGGTATAGTACAATATATATGAAATGTGAACATGTAGCAAACTTGGTACAATAAGGTATAGTACAATATATATGAAGTGTGAACACGTAGCAAACTTGGTACAATGAGGTATAGTACAATATATATGAAGTGTGAACACGTAGGAAACTTGGTACAATGAGGTATAGTACAATATATATGAAGTGTGAACACGTAGCAAACTTGGTACAATGAGGTATAGTACAATATATATGAAGTGTGAACACGTAGCAAACTTGGTACAATGAGGTATAGTACAATATATATGAAGTGTGAACACGTAGCAAACTTGGTACAATGAGGTATAGTACAATATATATGAAGTGTGAACACGTAGCAAACTTGGTACAATGAGGTATAGTACAATATATATGAAGTGTGAACACATAGCAAACTTGGTACTTTAAGGTATAGTACAATATATATGAAGTGTGAACACGTAGCAAACTTGGTACAATAAGGTATAGTACAATATATATGAAGTGTGAACAAGTAGCAAACTTGGTACAATAAGGTATAGTACAATATATATGAAGTGTGAACACGTAGCAAACTTGGTACAATAAGGTATAGTACAATATATATGAAGTGTGAACACGTAGCAAACTTCGTACAATAAGGTATAGTACAATATATATGAAGTGTGAACACGTAGCACACTTGGTACAATGAGGTATAGTACAATATATATGAAGTGTGAACACGTAGCCAGATGACAGCTTTAGGCCATTATCTGAGTGCAGCTTGTGTGGTAGAACTCTACCCCTCCCACATTGATAGGTCAGTGATGGGCAGAGGATACTAACAATGATCTATAACAAACTTGGTACAATAAGGTATAGTACAATATATATGAAGTGTGAACACGTAGCCAGATGACAGCTTTAGGCCAACATCTGAGTGCAGCTTGTGTGGTAGAACTCCACCCCTCCCACATTGATAGGTCAGTGATGGGCAGAGGATACTAACAACGATCTATAACCAACTTGGTACAATAAGGTATAGTACAATATATATGAAGTGTGAACACGTAGCAAACTTGGTACAATGAGGTATAGTACAATATATATGAAGTGTGAACACGTAGCCAGATGACAGCTTTAGGCCATTGTCTGAGTGCAGCTTGTGTGGTAGAACTCCACCCCTCCCACATTGATAGGTCAGTGATGGGCAGAGGATACTAACAACGATCTATAGCAAACTTGGTACAATAAGGTATAGTACAATATATATGAAGTGTGAACACATAGCAAACTTGGTACAATAAGGTATAGTACAATATATATGAAGTGTGAACACGTAGCAAACTTGGTACAATGAGGTATAGTACAATATATATGAAGTGTGAACACGTAGAAAACTTGGTACAATGAGGTATAGTACAATATGTATGAAGTGTGAACACGTAGCAAACTTGGTACAATGAGGTATAGTACAATATATATGAAGTGTGAACACGTAGCAAACTTGGTACAATGAGGTATAGTACAATATATATGAAGTGTGAACACGTAGCGAACTTAGTACAATGAGGTATAGTACAATATATATGAAGTGTGAACACGTAGCAAACTTGGTACAATAAGGTATAGTACAATATATATGAAGTGTGAACACGTAGCAAACTTGGTACAATGAGGTATAGTACAATATATATGAAGTGTGAACACGTAGCAAACTTGGTACAATGAGGTATAGTACAATATATATGAAGTGTGAACACGTAGCAAACTTGGTACAATGAGGTATAGTACAATATATATGAAGTGTGAACACGTAGCAAACTTGGTTCAATGAGGTATAGTACAATATATATGAAGTGTGAACACGTAGGAAACTTGGTACAATGAGGTATAGTACAATGAGGTATAGTACAATATATATGAAGTGTGAACACGTAGCGAACTTGGTACAATAAGGTATAGTACAATATATATGAAGTGTGAACACGTAGCAAACTTGGTACAATAAGGTATAGTACAATATGTATGAAGTGTGAACATGTAGCAAACTTGGTACAATGTGGTATAGTACAATATATATGAAGTGTGAACACGTAGCAGACTTGGTGCAATGAGGTATAGCACAATATATATGAAGTGTGAACACGTAGCCAGATGACAGCTTTAGGCCATTATCTGAGTGCAGCTTGTGTGGTAGAACTCTACCCCTCCCACATTGATAGGTCAGTGATGGGCAGAGGATACTAACAATGATCTATAACAAACTTGGTACAATAAGGTATAGTACAATATATATGAAGTGTGGACACATAGCCAGATGACAGCTTTAGGCCATTGTCTGAGTGCAGCTTGTGTGGTAGAACTCCACCCCTCCCACATTGATAGGTCAGTGATGGGCAGAGGATACTAACAACGATCTATAACCAACTTGGTACAATAAGGTATATTACAGTATATATGAAGTGTGAACACGTAGCAAACTTGGTACAATGAGGTATAGTACAATATATATGAAGTGTGAACACGTAGCCAGATTTAGAAGCAACTCATTCAATATTTGCTTAAACATTTGGTATAGAGACACAGTAACATTGCAGTAGCTATACATCAAAGCAAACCTGTACACTGAGGTAGCTAACACAAATGGCTTATCAAAAATTAATATTTTGAGTTATGTACACAATGTGTAGTATTTTAATTATCTGTGTGGGTAAAGTTGTGCAGAATGTAGCATTAAAGGAGAATACAAGTATGGATGGTAACTCAAACTTCTGTTGGCTATAGGATCTGGATTTTGGTGAGGTACTTTTAAAGAATTCTAGGTGAGGTCTGGGTATTGGAAACAGATGAATTTATTTATGTATATGTGGTTTTATTTATTTATTTTTGCCTTGAAGGTATATGAGAAGCTTTGCTTGCAATTCAGCCACTAAGCTGTGGATTTTTAACTTCTGTGATTGAGGGTGATATTATAATTTGAGTTTATGGAAAAGGCACAGATCGAGGTAGTCAGCCAATGAATATGCTGGTCAGTGAAGGACAGGTGTAGTCTTTGACAGAGACTAAAGAGTACAACTTACAGTGGTGGTCAGTTAGTTTAGAAGGGGGTTGTGGGGAGCAGAGGCTGTTTAACTGTTTACATGTAAGTGTAAGAAATATAAACTTAAACATTTGTCTGTATAGGGAGCAGACATGCCCATGAAAAGGCAATGGAATATAGATAGCTTCCTAAGAAAGAAGGTTCCTGGGTAAGATTCAAAATAGACCATCTCAGTTTTCAGTTTAATGGCTGCCATGTCTGGATAAAGTGCTCTCTTCTGTTGCTAAGAGACAAGAAATGTCACTGACAGCTCCCATGAAGTGTGAACCAAAATTAGAAAAACACAATGAAATGGCATCAGTGACCTTTTTGCCAGTGTTACTGGGTTCATGCAAGAGTGGTTTTATTCAGGTATTGCCAGCATATTTTATAACACAGGAGCTGAAGATAAATCAAAAGAAGGCCTTGATATAACATT
>NC_056737.1:1196535240-1196675186 GCF_019279795.1 Protopterus annectens
CTCTGATGATAATGCATTGAGTGTGATGTAGGAATACTGTAATGATACTACACTGTGAATGTGGTGTACTCATACTGTGATGGAACTGATCCATGAACATAATACAAATGTAATGCCATGGTAGTTTTCAGTGAATGTGATGTAAGTATTATCTGATGATAATGCATTTTGAGTTTGATGTCGATACACTGTAATGATACTACACTGAGAATGTAGTGTACACATACTGTGATGGTACTGATCCGAGAACATGATACCTGTGTACTGCCACAGTACTTCTCAGTGAATGAGATATAGGTATTCTTTCATGGTAATAAATTATAAGTGTGACATAGGAACACTATAATAATAGTGCACTGTGAATGTGATGTATGCATTCTGTGATGGTACTCCTACATGAACATGATACTTGCGTACTGCCATAGTACTTCTCAGTGAATGTGATGTATGTATTCCCTGAAGGAAATGCATTGTGAGTGTGATGTAGGCACAATGTGATGATACTGCACTGTGAATGTGGGGTACGCATACTGTGATGATACTACTCTATGAACAAGGTATCCGTATACTGCCATTGTACTTCTCAGGGAATGTGATGTTGTTTTTCCTTGATGGTAATAAATTGGGAGTATGATGCTGGCACACTGTAACTATACTGCATTGACAATGTGGTGAACACATTCTGTGATGGTACTCCTCCATGACCACGATACAAGCTACAGCATTGTACTTCACAGTGAATGTGATGTGTTATTATGTGATGGTAATACATTGCGAGTGTGATGTGGGCACAATGAGATGATACTGCACTGTGAATGTGGTGCACTCATACTGTGATGGCACTGCTCTGTGAACATGATACAAGAATACTGCCATGGTACTTCTCAACGGATGTGATATAGGTATTCCATGAAGGAAATACATTGTGAATGTGGTGTAGGCACAATGTGATAATACTGCACTGTGAATGTGGTGTATGCATACTGTGATGATACCTCTCCGTGAACATGAAATCCGCATACTGCCATTGTACTTCTCAGGGAATGTGATGCAGGAATTCCCTGATGGTAATAAATTGTGAGAGTGATTTTGGCACATTGTAACCATACTGACTTGACAATGTGGTGTACACATTCTGTGATGGTACTCCTCCATGACCATGATACAAGCTACTGCTTTGTACTTCATAGTGAATGTGATGTACTTATTCTGTGATGGTAATCCATTGTGAGGATGATGCCGGCACACTGTAACCATACTACACTGACAAAGTGGTGTACACATTCTGTGATAGTACTCCTCCATGACCATGATAAAAGCTACTGCTTTGTATTTCACAGTGAATGTGATGTACTTATTCTGTGATGGTAACACATTGTGAGGGTGATGCTGGTACATGTTAATCATACTACACTGACAATGTGGTGTACACTTTCTGTGATGGTGCTCCTCCATGACATTGATACAGGCTACTGCTCTGTACTTCACAGTGAATGTGATGTACTTGATCTGTGAAGGTAATACATTGTGAGGGTGATGCTGGCACACTGTAACCATAAAATACTGATAACATGGTATACATAGTCTGTGACTGTACTCCTCCATGACCATGATACAAGCTACTGCTTTGTACTTCACAGTGAATGTGGTGTACTTATTCTGCCATGGTAATACATTGTGAAAGTGATGCTGGCACACCGTAACCATACTACACTGACAATGTGGTGTACACATTCTGTAATGGTACTCCTCCATGACCATGATACAAGCTACTGCTTTGTACTTCACAGTGAATGTGATGTACTTATTCTGCCATGGTAATACAATGTGTATAAGTGATGCTGGCACACTGTAACCATACTACACTGACAATGTGGTGTACACATTCTGTAATGGTACTCCTCCATGACCATGATACAAGCTACTGCTTTGTACTTCACAGTGAATGTGATGAACTTATTGTCTGATGGTAATATATTGTGAGGGTGATGCTGGCACACTGTTACTATACTACACTGACAATGTGGTGTACACATTCTGTGGTGGTAATATATTGTGAGGGTGATGCTGGCACACTGTAACCATATTACACTGACAATGTGGTGTACACATTCTGTGATGGTACTACTCCATGACCATGATACAAGCTACTGATTTGTACTTCACAGTGAATGTGATGTACTTATTCTGTGATGGTAATTCATTGTGAGGGAGATGCTAGCACACTGTAACCATACCACACTGACAATGTGGTATACACATTCTGTGATGGTACTCCTCCATGACCATGATACAAGCTACTGCTTTGTACTTTACAGTGAATGTGATGTACTTATTTTGTGATGGTAATACATTGTGAGGGTGATGCTGGTACACTTTTACCATACTAAACTGACAATGTGATGTACACATTCTTTGATGGTGCTCCTCCATGACCATGATACAAGTTACTGCTATATACTTCACAGTGAATATGATGTACTAATTCTGTGATGGTAATACATTGTGAGAGTGATGCTTGCACACTGTAACCATACTACACTGACAATGTGGTATACACATTCTGTGATGGCTATCCTCCATGACCATGATACAAGCTACTGCTTTGTACTTCATAGTGAATGTGAGGTACTTATTCTGTCATATTAATACATTGTAAGAGTGATGCTGGCACACTGTAACTATAGTACACTGACAATGTGGTTTACATATTCTGTGAAGGTGATACATTGTGAGAGTGATGCTGGCACACTGTAACCATACTACACTGACAATGTGGTATACACATTCTGTGATGGTACTCCTCCATTACCATGATACAAGCTACTGCTTTGTACTTCACAGTGAATGTGATGTACTTATTCTGTGATGGTAATACTTTGTGAGGGAGATGTTGGCACACCGTAACAAAACTACACTGACAATGTGGTATACACATTCTGTGATGGTACTCCTCCATGACCATGATACAAGCTACTGCTTTGTACTTCACAGTGAATATGATGTACTAATTCTGTGATGGTAATACATTGTGAGAGTGATGCTGGCACATGGTAGACATACTACACTGACAGTGTGGTGTACACATTCTGTGATGGTGCTTCTCCGTGACCATGGCTGGCACACTGTAACCATACTACACTGACAATGTGGTATACACATTCTGTGATGGTACTCCTCCATTACCATGATACAAGCTACTGCTTTGTACTTCACAGTGAATGTGATGTACTTATTCTGTGATGGTAATACTTTGTGAGGGAGATGTTGGCACACCGTAACAAAACTACACTGACAATGTGGTATACACATTCTGTGATGGTACTCCTCCATGACCATGATACAAGCTACTGCTTTGTACTTCACAGTGAATATGATGTACTAATTCTGTGATGGTAATACATTGTGAGAGTGATGCTGGCACATGGTAGACATACTACACTGACAGTGTGGTGTACACATTCTGTGATGGTGCTTCTCCGTGACCATGATACATGTTACTGCTTTGTACTTCACAGTGAATATGATGTACTAATTCTGTGATAGTAATACATTGTGAGAGTGATGCTGGCACACTGTAACCATACTACACTGACATTGTGGTGTACACATTCTGTTATGGTACTCTTTCATGACCATAATACAAACTACTGCTTTGTACTTCACAGTGAATGTGATGTACTTATTCCGTGATGGTAATACTTTGTGAGGGTAATGCTGACACACTGTAACCATACTACAATGAAAATGTGGTGTACACATTTAGTGATGGTACTCCTCCATGACCATAATGCAAGCTACTGCTTTGTACTTCACAGTGAATGTGATGTACTTATTCTGTCTTGGTAATACATTGTGAGAGTGATACTGGCACACTGTAACCATACTACACTGACAATGTGGTGTGCACATTCTGTGATGGTGCTCCTCCATGACCATGATGCAAGCTACTGCTTTGTACTTCATAGTGAATATGATGAACTTATTCTGTCATAGTAATACATTGTGAGAGTGATGCTGGCACACTGTAACCGTACTACACTGACAATGTGGTGTACGCATTCTGTAAAGGTAAAACATTGTGAGGGTGATGCTGGCACACTGTAACCATACTACGCTGACAATGTGGTGCAGACATTCTGTGACGGTATTCCTCCATGAACATGATACAAGCTACTGCTTTTTACATTACAGTGAATGTGATGTACTTATTCTGAGATGGTAATACATTGTAAGAGTGATGCTGGCACACTGTAACTTTAGTACACTGACAATGTTGTGTACACATTATGTGAAGGTAATACATTGTGAGAGTGATGCTGGCACACTGTAACTATACTACACTGACAATGTGGTGTACACATTCTGTGATGGTAATACATTGTGAGGGTGATACTGGCACACTGCAACCATACTCCACTGACAAAGTGGTGCATACATCCTGTGATGGCACTCCTCCATGACCATAATGCAAGCTGCTGCTTTGCACTTCACAGTGAATGTGATGTACTTATTCTGTCATGGTAATACATTGTGAGAGTGATACTGGCACACTGTAACCATTCTACACTGACAATGTGGTGTACACATTCTGTGAAGGTAATACATTATGAGGGTGATGCAGGCACACTGTAACCATACTACTCTGACAATTTGGTGTACACATTCTGTGATGGTACTCCTCCATGACCATGATACAAGCTACTGCTTTGTACTTCACAGTGAATGTGATGTACTTATTCTGTGATGGTAATACATTGCGAAGTTGATGCTGACACACTGTTACCATACTAAACTGATAATGTGGTGTATACATTCTGTGATGGTGCTCCTCCATGACCATGATACAAGTTGCTGCTTTGTACTTCACAGTGAATGTGATGTACTTATTCTGTCATAATCATACATTGTGAGAGCGATACTGGCACACTGTAACCATACTACACTGACAATGTGGTGTACACATTCAGTGAAGGTAATACATTGTGAGGGTGATGCTGTCACACTGTAGCCATACTACACTGACAATGTGGTATACACATTCTGTGATGGTACACCTCCGTGAACATGAGACAAGCTACTGATTTGTACTTCACAGTGAATGAGATTTACTTATTCTGTCATGGTAATACATTGTGAGTGTGATGCTGGCGCACTGTAACCGTACTACATTGACAATGTAGTGTACACATTCTGTGATGGTATTCCTCCATTACCAAGATACAATCTACTGCTTTGTACTTCACAGTGAATTTGATGTACTTAGTCTGTGATGGTAATACATTGTGAGGGTGATGCTGGCACACTGTAACCATACTACACTGACAATGTGGTGTACACATTCTGTGATGGTGCTACTCCGTGGCCATGATACAAGCTACTGTTTTGTACTTCACAGTGAATGTGATGTACTTATTCTCTGATGGTAATACATTGTGAGGGTGATGCTGGTACACTGTAACTATACTACACTGACAATGTGGTGTACACATTCTATGGTGGCAATACTTTGTGAGGATGATGCTGGCACACTGTAACCATACTACGCTGACAATGTGGTGCAGACATTCTGTGACGGTATTCCTCCATGAACATGATACAAGCTACTGCTTTTTACATTACAGTGAATGTGATGTACTTATTCTGAGATGGTAATACATTGTAAGAGTGATGCTGGCACACTGTAACTTTAGTACACTGACAATGTTGTGTACACATTATGTGAAGGTAATACATTGTGAGAGTGATGCTGGCACACTGTAACTATACTACACTGACAATGTGGTGTACACATTCTGTGATGGTAATACATTGTGAGGGTGATACTGGCACACTGCAACCATACTCCACTGACAAAGTGGTGTATACATCCTGTGATGGCACTCCTCCATGACCATAATGCAAGCTACTGCTTTGCACTTCACAGTGAATGTGATGTACTTATTCTGTCATGGCAATACATTGTGAGAGTGATACTGGCACACTGTAACCATTCTACACTGACAATGTGGTGTACACATTCTGTGAAGGTAATACATTATGAGGGTGATGCTGGCACACTGTAACCATACTACTCTGACAATTTGGTGTACACATTCTGTGATGGTACTCCTCCATGACCATGATACAAGCTACTGCTTTGTACTTCACAGTGAATGTGATGTACTTATTCTGTCATAATCATACATTGTGAGAGCGATACTGGCACACTGTAACCATACTACACTGACAATGTGGTGTACACATTCAGTGAAGGTAATACATTGTGAGGGTGATGCTGTCACACTGTAGCCATACTACACTGACAATGTGGTATACACATTCTGTGATGGTACACCTCCGTGAACATGAGACAAGCTACTGATTTGTACTTCACAGTGAATGAGATTTACTTATTCTGTCATGGTAATACATTGTGAGTGTGATGCTGGCGCACTGTAACCGTACTACATTGACAATGTAGTGTACACATTCTGTGATGGTATTCCTCCATTACCAAGATACAATCTACTGCTTTGTACTTCACAGTGAATTTGATGTACTTAGTCTGTGATGGTAATACATTGTGAGGGTGATGCTGGCACACTGTAACCATACTACACTGACAATGTGGTGTACACATTCTGTGATGGTGCTACTCCGTGGCCATGATAGAAGCTACTGTTTTGTACTTCACAGTGAACGTGATGTACTTATTCTCTGATGGTAATACATTGTGAGGGTGATGCTGGTACACTGTAACTATACTACACTGACAATGTGGTGTACACATTCTATGGTCGCAATACTTTGTGAGGATGATGCTGGCACACTGTAGCCATACTACACTGATAATGTGGTGTAGACATTCTGTGATGGTAATACATTTTGACGGTGATGCTGACAAATTGTAACCATACTACACTGATAATGTGGTGTACACATTCTATGATGGTACTCCTTCATGACCATGATACAAGCTACTGCTTTGTACTTCACAGTGACTGTGATCCACTTATTCTGTCATGGTAATACATTGTGCAGGTGATGCTGGCACACTGTAACCATACTGCACTGACAATGTGGGGGGCACATTCTGTGATAGTACTCCTCCATGACCATGATACAAGCTACTTCTTTGTACTTCACAGTGAATGTGATGTACTTATTTTTTGATGGTAATACATTACGAAGTTGATGCTGGCACACTGTTATCATACTAAACTGACAATGTGGTGCACACATTTTGTGATGTTGCTCCAACATGATCATAATGCAATTTACTGCTTTGTACTTCTCAGTGAATATGATATACTTATTCTGTGATGGTAATACATTACGAGATTGATGCTGACACAGTGTAACCATACTACACTGACAATGTGTTGTACACATTCTGTGGTGGTACTCCTCCATGATCATGATACAAGCTTTTGCTTTGTACTTCATAATGAATGTGATGTACTTATTCTGTCATAGTAATACATTGCGAGAGTGATGAGAGCACACTGTAACTTTAGTACACTAACAATGTGGTGTACACATTCTGTGAAGGTAATACATTTTGAGGGTGATGCTGGCACACTGTAACCATACTCCACTGACAATGTGGTGTACACATTTTGTGATGGTACTTCATTGTGAGGGTGATGCTGACACACTGTAACCATAATACACTGAGAATGTGGCACACACATTCTGTGATGGTGCCCCTCTATGACCATAATACAAGCTACTGCTTTGTACTTCACAGTGAATGTGATGTACCTATTCTGTCATGGTAATACATTGCGAGAGTGATGCTGGCACACTGTAACTATAGTACACTGACAATGTGGTTTACATATTCTGTGAAGGTGATACATTGTGAGAGTGATGCTGGCACACTGTAACCATACTACACTGACAATGTGGTATACACATTCTGTGATGGTACTCCTCCATTACCATGATACAAGCTACTGCTTTGTACTTCACAGTGAATGTGATGTACTTATTCTGTGATGGTAATACTTTGTGAGGGAGATGTTGGCACACCGTAACAAAACTACACTGACAATGTGGTATACACATTCTGTGATGGTACTCCTCCATGACCATGATACAAGCTACTGCTTTGTACTTCACAGTGAATATGATGTACTAATTCTGTGATGGTAATACATTGTGAGAGTGATGCTGGCACATGGTAGACATACTACACTGACAGTGTGGTGTACACATTCTGTGATGGTGCTTCTCCGTGACCATGGCTGGCACACTGTAACCATACTACACTGACAATGTGGTATACACATTCTGTGATGGTACTCCTCCATTACCATGATACAAGCTACTGCTTTGTACTTCACAGTGAATGTGATGTACTTATTCTGTGATGGTAATACTTTGTGAGGGAGATGTTGGCACACCGTAACAAAACTACACTGACAATGTGGTATACACATTCTGTGATGGTACTCCTCCATGACCATGATACAAGCTACTGCTTTGCAATTCACAGTGAATATGATGTACTAATTCTGTGATGGTAATACATTGTGAGAGTGATGCTGGCACATGGTAGACATACTACACTGACAGTGTGGTGTACACATTCTGTGATGGTGCTTCTCCGTGACCATGATACATGTTACTGCTTTGTACTTCACAGTGAATATGATGTACTAATTCTGTGATAGTTATACATCGTGAGAGTGATGCTGGCACACTGTAACCATACTACACTGACATTGTGGTGTACACATTCTGTTATGGTACTCTTTCATGACCATAATACAAACTACTGCTTTGTACTTCACAGTGAATGTGATGTACTTATTCAGTGATGGTAATACTTTGTGAGGGTAATGCTGACACACTGTAACCATACTACAATGAAAATGTGGTGTACACATTTAGTGATGGTACTCCTCCATGACCATGATTCAAGTTACTGCTTTGTACTTCACAGTGAATGTGATGTACTTATTCGGTCATGGTAATACATTGTGAGAGAGATGCGGCACACTGTAACCATACTACACTGACAATGTGGTGTATACATTCTGTGATGGTACTCCTCCATGACCATAATGCAAGCTACTGCTTTGTACTTCACAGTGAATGTGATGTACTTATTCTGTCTTGGTAATACATTGTGAGAGTGATACTGGCACACTGTAACCATACTACACTGACAATGTGGTGTGCACATTCTGTGATGGTGCTCCTCCATGACCATGATGCAAGCTACTGCTTTGTACTTCATAGTGAATATGATGAACTTATTCTGTCATAGTAATACATTGTGAGAGTGATGCTGGCACACTGTAACCGTACTACACTGACGATGTGGTGTACGCATTCTGTAAAGGTAAAACATTGTGAGGGTGATGCTGGCACACTGTAACCATACTACGCTGACAATGTGGTGCAGACATTCTGTGACGGTATTCCTCCATGAACATGATACAAGCTACTGCTTTTTACATTACAGTGAATGTGATGTACTTATTCTGAGATGGTAATACATTGTAAGAGTGATGCTGGCACACTGTAACTTTAGTACACTGACAATGTTGTGTACACATTATGTGAAGGTAATACATTGTGAGAGTGATGCTGGCACACTGTAACTATACTACACTGACAATGTGGTGTACACATTCTGTGATGGTAATACATTGTGAGGGTGATACTGGCACACTGCAACCATACTCCACTGACAAAGTGGTGCATACATCCTGTGATGGCACTCCTCCATGACCATAATGCAAGCTACTGCTTTGCACTTCACAGTGAATGTGATGTACTTATTCTGTCATGGTAATACATTGTGAGAGTGATACTGGCACACTGTAACCATTCTACACTGACAATGTGGTGTACACATTCTGTGAAGGTAATACATTATGAGGGTGATGCTGGCACACTGTAACCATACTACTCTGACAATTTGGTGTACACATTCTGTGATGGTACTCCTCCATGACCATGATACAAGCTACTGCTTTGTACTTCACAGTGAATGTGATGTACTTATTCTGTGATGGTAATACATTGCGAAGTTGATGCTGACACACTGTTACCATACTAAACTGATAATGTGGTGTATACATTCTGTGATGGTGCTCCTCCATGACCATGATACAAGTTGCTGCTTTGTACTTCACAGTGAATGTGATGTACTTATTCTGTCATAATCATACATTGTGAGAGCGATACTGGCACACTGTAACCATACTACACTGACAATGTGGTGTACACATTCAGTGAAGGTAATACATTGTGAGGGTGATGCTGTCACACTGTAGCCATACTACACTGACAATGTGGTATACACATTCTGTGATGGTACACCTCCGTGAACATGAGACAAGCTACTGATTTGTACTTCACAGTGAATGAGATTTACTTATTCTGTCATGGTAATACATTGTGAGTGTGATGCTGGCGCACTGTAACCGTACTACATTGACAATGTAGTGTACACATTCTGTGATGGTATTCCTCCATTACCAAGATACAATCTACTGCTTTGTACTTCACAGTGAATTTGATGTACTTAGTCTGTGATGGTAATACATTGTGAGGGTGATGCTGGCACACTGTAACCATACTACACTGACAATGTGGTGTACACATTATGTGATGGTGCTACTCCGTGGCCATGATACAAGCTACTGTTTTGTACTTCACAGTGAATGTGATGTACTTATTCTCTGATGGTAATACATTGTGAGGGTGATGCTGGTACACTGTAACTATACTACACTGACAATGTGGTGTACACATTCTATGGTGGCAATACTTTGTGAGGATGATGCTGGCACACTGTAACCATACTACGCTGACAATGTGGTGCAGACATTCTGTGACGGTATTCCTCCATGAACATGATACAAGCTACTGCTTTTACATTACAGTGAATGTGATGTACTTATTCTGAGATGGTAATACATTGTAAGAGTGATGCTGGCACACTGTAACTTTAGTACACTGACAATGTTGTGTACACATTATGTGAAGGTAATACATTGTGAGAGTGATGCTGGCACACTGTAACTATACTACACTGACAATGTGGTGTACACATTCTGTGATGGTAATACATTGTGAGGGTGATACTGGCACACTGCAACCATACTCCACTGACAAAGTGGTGTATACATCTTGTGATGGCACTCCTCCATGACCATAATGCAAGCTACTGCTTTGCACTTCACAGTGAATGTGATGTACTTATTCTGTCATGGTAATACATTGTGAGAGTGATACTGGCACACTGTAACCATTCTACACTGACAATGTGGTGTACACATTCTGTGAAGGTAATACATTATGAGGGTGATGCTGGCACACTGTAACCATACTACTCTGACAATTTGGTGTACACATTCTGTGATGGTACTCCTCCATGACCATGATACAAGCTACTGCTTTGTACTTCACAGTGAATGTGATGTACTTATTCTGTCATAATCATACATTGTGAGAGCGATACTGGCACACTGTAACCATACTACACTGACAATGTGGTGTACACATTCAGTGAAGGTAATACATTGTGAGGGTGATGCTGTCACACTGTAGCCATACTACACTGACAATGTGGTATACACATTCTGTGATGGTACACCTCCGTGAACATGAGACAAGCTACTGATTTGTACTTCACAGTGAATGAGATTTACTTATTCTGTCATAGTAATACATTGTGAGTGTGATGCTGGCGCACTGTAACCGTACTACATTGACAATGTAGTGTACACATTCTGTGATGGTATTCCTCCATTACCAAGATACAATCTACTGCTTTGTACTTCACAGTGAATTTGATGTACTTAGTCTGTGATGGTAATACATTGTGAGGGTGATGCTGGCACACTGTAACCATACTACACTGACAATGTGGTGTACACATTCTGTGATGGTGCTACTCCGTGGCCATGATACAAGCTACTGTTTTGTACTTCACAGTGAATGTGATGTACTTATTCTCTGATGGTAATACATTGTGAGGGTGATGCTGGTACACTGTAACTATACTACACTGACAATGTGGTGTACACATTCTATGGTGGCAATACTTTGTGAGGATGATGCTGGCACACTGTAGCCATACTACACTGATAATGTGGTGTAGACATTCTGTGATGGTAATACATTTTGACGGTGATGCTGACAAATTGTAACCATACTACACTGATAATGTGGTGTACACATTCTATGATGGTACTCCTTCATGACCATGATACAAGCTACTGCTTTGTACTTCACAGTGACTGTGATCCACTTATTCTGTCATGGTAATACATTGTGCAGGTGATGCTGGCACACTGTAACCATACTGCGCTGACAATGTGGGGGGCACATTCTGTGATAGTACTCCTCCATGACCATGATACAAGCTACTTCTTTGTACTTCACAGTGAATGTGATGTACTTATTTTTGATGGTAATACATTACGAAGTTGATGCTGGCACACTGTTATCATACTAAACTGACAATGTGGTGCACACATTTTGTGATGTTGCTCCAACATGATCATAATGCAATTTACTGCTTTGTACTTCTCAGTGAATATGATATACTTATTCTGTGATGGTAATACATTACGAAATTGATGCTGACACAGTGTAACCATACTACACTGACAATGTGTTGTACACATTCTGTGGTGGTACTCCTCCATGATCATGATACAAGCTTTTGCTTTGTACTTCATAATGAATGTGATGTACTTATTCTGTCATAGTAATACATTGCGAGAGTGATGAGAGCACACTGTAACTTTAGTACACTAACAATGTGGTGTACACATTCTGTGAAGGTAATACATTTTGAGGGTGATGCTGGCACACTGTAACCATACTCCACTGACAATGTGGTGTACACATTTTGTGATGGTACTTCATTGTGAGGGTGATGCTGACACACTGTAACCATAATACACTGAGAATGTGGCACACACATTCTGTGATGGTGCCCCTCTATGACCATAATACAAGCTACTGCTTTGTACTTCACAGTGAATGTGATGTACCTATTCTGTCATGGTAATACATTGCGAGTGATGCTGGCACACTGTAACTATAGTACACTGACAATGTGGTTTACATATTCTGTGAAGGTGATACATTGTGAGAGTGATGCTGGCACACTGTAACCATACTACACTGACAATGTGGTATACACATTCTGTGATGGTACTCCTCCATTACCATGATACAAGCTACTGCTTTGTACTTCACAGTGAATGTGATGTACTTATTCTGTGATGGTAATACTTTGTGAGGGAGATGTTGGCACACCGTAACAAAACTACACTGACAATGTGGTATACACATTCTGTGATGGTACTCCTCCATGACCATGATACAAGCTACTGCTTTGTACTTCACAGTGAATATGATGTACTAATTCTGTGATGGTAATACATTGTGAGAGTGATGCTGGCACATGGTAGACATACTACACTGACAGTGTGGTGTACACATTCTGTGATGGTGCTTCTCCGTGACCATGGCTGGCACACTGTAACCATACTACACTGACAATGTGGTATACACATTCTGTGATGGTACTCCTCCATTACCATGATACAAGCTACTGCTTTGTACTTCACAGTGAATGTGATGTACTTATTCTGTGATGGTAATACTTTGTGAGGGAGATGTTGGCACACCGTAACAAAACTACACTGACAATGTGGTATACACATTCTGTGATGGTACTCCTCCATGACCATGATACAAGCTACTGCTTTGTACTTCACAGTGAATATGATGTACTAATTCTGTGATGGTAATACATTGTGAGAGTGATGCTGGCACATGGTAGACATACTACACTGACAGTGTGGTGTACACATTCTGTGATGGTGCTTCTCTGTGACCATGATACATGTTACTGCTTTGTACTTCACAGTGAATATGATGTACTAATTCTGTGATAGTAATACATTGTGAGAGTGATGCTGGCACACTGTAACCATACTACACTGACATTGTGGTGTACACATTCTGTTATGGTACTCTTTCATGACCATAATACAAACTACTGCTTTGTACTTCACAGTGAATGTGATGTACTTATTCCGTGATGGTAATACTTTGTGAGGGTAATGCTGACACACTGTAACCATACTACAATGAAAATGTGGTGTACACATTTAGTGATGGTACTCCTCCATGACCATGATTCAAGTTACTGCTTTGTACTTCACAGTGAATGTGATGTACTTATTCGGTCATGGTAATACATTGTGAGAGAGATGCGGCACACTGTAACCATACTACACTGACAATGTGGTGTATACATTCTGTGATGGTACTCCTCCATGACCATAATGCAAGCTACTGCTTTGTACTTCACAGTGAATGTGATGTACTTATTCTGTCTTGGTAATACATTGTGAGAGTGATACTGGCACACTGTAACCATACTACACTGACAATGTGGTGTGCACATTCTGTGATGGTGCTCCTCCATGACCATGATGCAAGCTACTGCTTTGTACTTCATAGTGAATATGATGAACTTATTCTGTCATAGTAATACATTGTGAGAGTGATGCTGGCACACTGTAACCGTACTACACTGACAATGTGGTGTACGCATTCTGTAAAGGTAAAACATTGTGAGGGTGATGCTGGCACACTGTAACCATACTACGCTGACAATGTGGTGCAGACATTCTGTGACGGTATTCCTCCATGAACATGATACAAGCTATTGCTTTTTACATTACAGTGAATGTGATGTACTTATTCTGAGATGGTAATACATTGTAAGAGTGATGCTGGCACACTGTAACTTTAGTACACTGACAATGTTGTGTACACATTATGTGAAGGTAATACATTGTGAGAGTGATGCTGGCGCACTGTAACTATACTACACTGACAATGTGGTGTACACATTCTGTGATGGTAATACATTGTGAGGGTGATACTGGCACACTGCAACCATACTCCACTGACAAAGTAGTGTATACATCCTGTGATGGCACTCCTCCATGACCATAATGCAAGCTACTGCTTTGCACTTCACAGTGAATGTGATGTACTTATTCTGTCATGGTAATACATTGTGAGAGTGATACTGGCACGCTGTAACCATTCTACACTGACAATGTGGTGTACACATTCTGTGAAGGTAATACATTATGAGGGTGATGCTGGCACACTGTAACCATACTACTCTGACAATTTGGTGTACACATTCTGTGATGGTACTCCTCCATGACCATGATACAAGCTACTGCTTTGTACTTCACAGTGAATGTGATGTACTTATTCTGTGATGGTAATACATTGCGAAGTTGATGCTGACACACTGTTACCATACTAAACTGATAATGTGGTGTATACATTCTGTGATGGTGCTCCTCCATGACCATGATACAAGTTGCTGCTTTGTACTTCACAGTGAATGTGATGTACTTATTCTGTCATAATCATACATTGTGAGAGCAATACTGGCACACTGTAACCATACTACACTGACAATGTGGTGTACACATTCAGTGAAGGTAATACATTGTGAGGGTGATGCTGTCACACTGTAGCCATACTACACTGACAATGTGGTATACACATTCTGTGATGGTACACCTCCGTGAACATGAGACAAGCTACTGATTTGTACTTCACAGTGAATGAGATTTACTTATTCTGTCATGGTAATACATTGTGAGTGTGATGCTGGCGCACTGTAACCGTACTAAATTGACAATGTAGTGTACACATTCTGTGATGGTATTCCTCCATTACCAAGATACAATCTACTGCTTTGTACTTCACAGTGAATTTGATGTACTTAGTCTGTGATGGTAATACATTGTGAGGGTGATGCTGGCACACTGTAACCATACTACACTGACAATGTGGTGTACACATTCTGTGATGGTGCTACTCCGTGGCCATGATACAAGCTACTGTTTTGTACTTCACAGTGAATGTGATGTACTTATTCTCTGATGGTAATACATTGTGAGGGTGATGCTGGTACACTGTTACTATACTACACTGACAATGTGGTGTACACATTCTATGGTGGCAATACTTTGTGAGGATGATGCTGGCACACTGTAACCATACTATGCTGACAATGTGGTGCAGACATTCTGTGACGGTATTCCTCCATGAACATGATACAAGCTACTGCTTTTTACATTACAGTGAATGTGATGTACTTATTCTGAGATGGTAATACATTGTAAGAGTGATGCTGGCACACTGTAACTTTAGTACACTGACAATGTTGTGTACACATTATGTGAAGGTAATACATTGTGAGAGTGATGCTGGCACACTGTAACTATACTACACTGACAATGTGGTGTACACATTCTGTGATGGTAATACATTGTGAGGGTGATACTGGCACACTGCAACCATACTCCACTGACAAAGTGGTGTATACATCCTGTGATGGCACTCCTCCATGACCATAATGCAAGCTATTGCTTTGCACTTCACAGTGAATGTGATGTACTTATTCTGTCATGGTAATACATTGTGAGAGTGATACTGGCACACTGTAACCATTCTACACTGACAATGTGGTGTACACATTCTGTGAAGGTAATACATTATGAGGGTGATGCTGGCACACTGTAACCATACTACTCTGACAATTTGGTGTACACATTCTGTGATGGTACTCCTCCATGACCATGATACAAGCTACTGCTTTGTACTTCACAGTGAATGTGATGTACTTATTCTGTCATAATCATACATTGTGAGAGCGATACTGGCACACTGTAACCATACTACACTGACAATGTGGTGTACACATTCAGTGAAGGTAATACATTGTGAGGGTGATGCTGTCACACTGTAGCCATACTACACTGACAATGTGGTATACACATTCTGTGATGGTACACCTCCGTGAACATGAGACAAGCTACTGATTTGTACTTCACAGTGAATGAGATTTACTTATTCTGTCATGGTAATACATTGTGAGTGTGATGCTGGCGCACTGTAACCGTACTACATTGACAATGTAGTGTACACATTCTGTGATGGTATTCCTCCATTACCAAGATACAATCTACTGCTTTGTACTTCACAGTGAATTTGATGTACTTAGTCTGTGATGGTAATACATTGTGAGGGTGATGCTGGCACACTGTAACCATACTACACTGACAATGTGGTGTACACATTCTGTGATGGTGCTACTCCGTGGCCATGATACAAGCTACTGTTTTGTACTTCACAGTGAATGTGATGTACTTATTCTCTGATGGTAATACATTGTGAGGGTGATGCTGGTACACTGTAACTATACTACACTGACAATGTGGTGTACACATTCTATGGTGGCAATACTTTGTGAGGATGATGCTGGCACACTGTAGCCATACTACACTGATAATGTGGTGTAGACATTCTGTGATGGTAATACATTTTGACGGTGATGCTGACAAATTGTAACCATACTACACTGATAATGTGGTGTACACATTCTATGATGGTACTCCTTCATGACCATGATACAAGCTACTGCTTTGTACTTCACAGTGACTGTGATCCACTTATTCTGTCATGGTAATACATTGTGCAGGTGATGCTGGCACACTGTAACCATACTGCACTGACAATGTGGGGGGCACATTCTGTGATAGTACTCCTCCATGACCATGATACAAGCTACTTCTTTGTACTTCACAGTGAATGTGATGTACTTATTTTTTGATGGTAATACATTACGAAGTTGATGCTGGCACACTGTTATCATACTAAACTGACAATGTGGTGCACACATTTTGTGATGTTGCTCCTCCATGACCATAATGCAATTTACTGCTTTGTACTTCTCAGTGAATATGATATACTTATTCTGTGATGGTAATACATTACGAGATTGATGCTGACACAGTGTAACCATACTACACTGACAATGTGTTGTACACATTCTGTGGTGGTACTCCTCCATGATCATGATACAAGCTTTTGCTTTGTACTTCATAATGAATGTGATGTACTTATTCTGTCATAGTAATACATTGCGAGAGTGATGAGAGCACACTGTAACTTTAGTACACTAACAATGTGGTGTACACATTCTGTGAAGGTAATACATTTTGAGGGTGATGCTGGCACACTGTAACCATACTCCACTGACAATGTGGTGTACACATTTTGTGATGGTACTTCATTGTGAGGGTGATGCTGACACACTGTAACCATAATACACTGAGAATGTGGCACACACATTCTGTGATGGTGCCCCTCTATGACCATAATACAAGCTACTGCTTTGTACTTCACAGTGAATGTGATGTACCTATTCTGTCATGGTAATACATTGCGAGAGTGATGCTGGCACACTGTAACCATACTACACTGACAATGTGGTGTACACATTCTGTGAAGGTAATACATTGTGTGGGTGATGCTGGCACACTGTAACCATACTACACTGACAATGTGGTGGACACATGCTGTGATGGTATTCTTCAATGACCATAGCACAAGCTACTGCTTTGTAATTCACAGTGAATGTGATGTACTTATTCTGTCATGGTAATACATTGTGAAAGTGATGCTGGCATACTGCAACCATACTACACTGACAATGTGGTGTACACATTCTGTGATGATACTCCTCCCTGACCATGATACAAGCTACTGTTTTGTACTTCACAGTGAATGTGATGTATGTATTCTGTGATGGTAATTTATTATTAGGGTGATGCTGTCACACTATAACCGTACTATACTGACAATATGGTGTCCACATTTTGTGATGGTACTCCTCCATGACCATGATACGAGCTACTGCTTTGTACTTCACAGTGAATGTGATGTACTTATTCTGTCATGGTAATACATTGTGGGAGTGATGCTGGCACACTGTAACCATACTACACTGACAATGTTGTGTACACATTCTGTGATGGTACTCCTCCATGAACATGGTATAAGCTACTGCTTTGTACTTCACTGTGAATGTGATGTACTTATTCTGTGATGGTAATACAATGTGAGGGTGATGCTGGGAAACTGTAATTATAGTCCACTGTGAATGTGGTGTATACATACTGTGATGTCACTGGTCTGTGTACATGATACAAGTGTACTGCTACTGTACTTTTCAGTGCATGTGGTATAGTATTCCCTAATGGTAATACATTGTGAGTGTGATGAAGGCATACCCTAATGATACTGTACTGTGAATGTGCTGGATGCATACAGTGCTGGTAATGCTCTGAGAGCATGATACAAGTGTACTTTCATGGTACTTTTTAGTGGATCTAATGCAGACATTATCTTAAGATAGTGCATTGAGAGTGTGATGTAGTCACACTGTAATGATATTGCACTGTGAATCTGGTGTACACATATTGTTATGGTACCACTCCATGAACATGATACAGGCATACTGCCATGGTGCATTTTAGTGAATGTGATGTAGGTATTCTCTGATAGTAATACACTGTAATTGTGATATGGGCACACTGTAATGATACTGCACTGTGAATGTAATGCACGCATGCTGTGATGGTAGTACTCTGCGAACATGATACAAATGTACTGCCATGGTACTGCCCAGTGAGTGTGATGTAGGTATTCTCTGATGGTAATACATTGTGAGTGTGATGTAGGGATATAGTAATGACTCTGCACTGTGAATATGCTGTACGCATACAGTCATGGTGCTGCTCCACGAAGATGATACAAGCGTACTGCCATGGTACTTCTCAGCGAATGTGACACAGGTATTCCCTGATAGTAATACATTGTGAGTCTGATGTAGGCACAAAATTATGATACTGCACTGTGAATGTGGTGTAGGTATTCTCTCATGGTAATAAATCATGACTGCAATGTAAGTCCATTTTAATGATATTACACCATGAATGTTGTGTACACATACTGTGATGGTACCCTTCAGTGAATATGATACAAGCATACTGCCATGTTACTTCTCAGGGAATGTGATGTAGTTAATCTCTGATGGTAAATCATTGTGAGTCTGATGTAGGCATATGTAATGATAGTGCACTATGTAGTGCACACATACTTCCATGGTACTGCTCAGCAAACATGATACAAGCTACTCCTTTGTATTTCCCAGTGAATGTGATGCATGTATTCTCTGATGGTGATACATTGTGAGTGTGATGTAGGAACACTATAATGATTCTGCACTGTGAATGTGCTGTACACATACTGTGATGGTACTGTTCTGCGAACATGATACAGGCATACTGCTATGGCATTATTCATTGAATGTGATGTAGGTATCCCCCGATGGTAATGCATTGTAAGTCTGATGTAGGCACACTGTAATGATACTGCACTGTGAATGTGGTGTACACAATCTGTCATAGTACCACTCCATGAACATGATACAAGCATACTGTCATGGCACTTCTCAGTGAATGTGATGTATGTGTTCTCTAGTCGAAATACATTGTGAGTCTGATGGAGGCACAATGGGATGATACTGCACTGTGCATGTGGTGTATTCATACTGTCATAGTACCATTCCATGAACATGATATAAGTGTACTGCCATGGCACTTCTCAGTGAATGTGATGTATGTGTTCTCTGATGGTAATACATTGTGAGTGTAATGTAGAAACACTGTAAGGATACTGCACTGTGAATGTGGTGAACGCATATTGTCATAGTACCACTCCATGAACATGATACAAGCATACTGCCATGGCATTTCTCATTGAATGTGATGTAGGTATCCCCTGATGGTAATATATTGTGAGTCTGATGTAGGCACAATGTGATGATACTGCACTGCGAATGTGGTGTACTCATACTGTCATAGTACCACTCGACGAACATGATACAAATGTACTGCCATGCCACTTCTCAATGAATGTGATGTATGTGTTCTCTGGTGGGAAAACATTGTGAGTCTGATATAGACACAATGTGATAATACTGCACTGTGAATGTGGTGTACTCATACTGTCATAGTAACACAATGTGAACAAGTGTACTGCTATGGAACTTGTCAGTGAATGTGAGGTAGGTGTTTTCTGGTGATAAATTGTGACTGCAGTGCAGGCAAACTGTAATGATAGTTCATTGTAAATGTGGTGTAAGCATACTGTGGTGGTAGTGCTCCTTGAACATGATACATGCGTACTGCCATGGTACTTCTCAATGAATGGGATGTAGTTATTCTCTGATGGGAATACATTGTGAGCATGATGTAGGCACAATGTGATGATACTGCACTGTGAATTGTGTGTACGCATACTGTGATGGCAGTGCTCCATGAACATGATATAAGCATACTGTCATGGTACTTCTCAATGAATGTGATGTAGATAGTATCGGATGATAGTGTATTGCAAGTGTGATCATGCATGCAAACTGTAATGATATTGAACCGTGAATGTGGTGTATGCATATCATGATGGTACTGCTCTGTGAACATGATACAAGTGTATTGTCATGGTAATTCTCAGTAAATGTGATGTAGGTATTTGGTAATACGTTGTGAGTGCATTTCTAGCACACTGTAATGATACTGCACTGAGAACATTGGGTACACATACTGTGTTGATACTGCTCCACAAACATGATACAAGTGTAGTGTTTTATACTTCAATGTGATGTAGGTATTCTCTGATAGTAATACATTGTGAGTGTGATGTAGGGACACTGTAATGGTACTACACTGTGACTGTGGTGTTCTCATACTGTGATGACAGTGATCCATAAACATGATACAAACATAATGCCATGGTACTTTTAGTGAATGTAATGTATGTATTCACTGATGGTAATACATTGTGAGTGTGATGTAGGCATACTGAAATGATATTGCACTGTAAATGCAGTGTATGCATACCACAATGGCACCACTCAGTGACTATGATACAAACATACTGCCATGGAACTTCTCAGTGAATACAATGTAGGTAATCTCTGATAGTAACACATTGTGAGTGTTATGTAGGCACACTGCAATGATACTGAACTGAGAATGTGTTGTACTCATACAATGTTGGTACTGCTCCGGAAACATGGTACAAGTGTACTGACATGGTATTTCTCAGTAAATGTGATGTAGCTGTTCTCTGATGGTAATATAGTCTGAGTGCAATGCTGGCACACTGCAATGATACTGCACTGAGAATATGGTGTACACATACTGTGTTGGTACTCCTCCTCAAACATGATACAAGCATACTGCTTATACTTCTCAGTGAATGTAATGTAGGTATTCTTTAATGGTAATACATTGTGAGTGTGTTGTAGGCATACTGTGATGATAATGCACTGTGAATGTGGTGTACTCATGCTGTGAATGTACTGCTCCATGAACATGATACTCGCACACTGGCATGGTACTTCTCAGTGAATGTGTTGTAGGTATTTTCTGATGGTAATACATTGTGAGTGCAATGTGGGCTTACTTTGATGGTACTACTCTGTGAACCTAATGCATTCCTCGCAACTCTCCAGATTTTCATAGAATATCCAGATTTTTGCCTCATACTTTTAGTCAGTTTCGCATAAAATTTGTAGTTTCTTGGAAAAATACTTTTGGATTGAAGTTAAGAAGTAATGACATACATATATTTTTCAAACATCATAGGTTCATAGGTTCCTAGATAAGTAGTAAGGTAGCTGTCCTTATGGGCCAATTTAAGCCCATTCAATTTTCCTGTTTGTGCTTGAAATAACCTATCCCATTTGGTTATATATTTGCCTTGCCCATCTCATGGCCCTTAGTACAAAACTATTATTCTAGTAATCTGTCCTTATTTGTGGGCCTCAAGAGGTTGAGCAGTATGAGTCCTGATGTATGATAGTGTAATAGTACCTCAATATGAATGTGATATAAACATACTGTGTTGATAGTGCTTTGTGACTGTGTCATAGGAGTATTATAATAGTATTACACTATGAACATGCTATAAACATAGTGTGATGATACTGCTTTGTGAATGTGACATAGGAATATTTAGATAGTAAAGTGATGGTAAATGTGATGGAAGAATGCTATGGGTTTAATGCTTTAAAACTGTGATGTAAGCATTTGAGGTGGCATTGCTATTTGAATATGATCTGAGCATGCCACACTGCTACTGTTCTGTGAATATGATGTAAGTATAATGCAGTGGTAGTGCTGTGTGGCTGTATTGTAAACATATTGTGATGGCACTGCTCAAGAATGTGATGTAAGCATACTGCAGTGGTACAACTCTGAGAATGTGATGTAAGCATACTGCAATGGTACTGTTCAGTGGCTGTGTTGTAAACATAGTGTGATGGTACTGCTCTGTGAATGGGATGTAAGCATGCTGCAATGGTACTGTTCTGTGGCTGTGTTATAAATGTATTATGATGGCACTGCTCTGTGAATGTGCTGCACGCATACTGCAATGGTGCAGCTCTGAGAATGTGATGTAAGTATACTGCAGTGATAGTGCTGTGTGGCTGTGTTGTAAACATATTGTGATGGTACTGCCCTGTGAATGTGATGTAAGCATAGTGCAATTGTACAGCTCTGAGAATGTGATGTAAGCGTGCCGCAATGGTACTATTCTGTGAATGTAATGTAAGCAAACTGTGATGGTACTGCTCTGTGAATGTGCCCTAACCATGCTGCAATGGTACAGCTCTGAGAATGCAATGTAAACATGCTGCAATGGTACTGTTCTGTAGCTGTGCTGTAAACATAGTGTGATTGTACTGCTCTGTGAATGTGATGTAAGCATGCTGCAATTGTGTTGTTCTGTGGCTGTGTTGTAAATGTATTATGATGACACTGCTCTGTGAATGTGCTGTAAGCATACTGCAATGGTACAGCTCTAAGAATGTGATGTAAGCGTGCCACAATGGTACTATTCTGTGAATGTAATGTAAGCAAACTGTGATAGTACTGCTCTGTGAATGTGCCCTAACCATGCTGCAATGGTACAGCTCTGAGAATGCAATGTAAACATGCTGCAATGGTACTGTTCTGTAGCTGTGTTGTAAACATAGTGTGATGGTACTGCTCTGTGAATGTGATGTAAGCATGCTGCAATGGTGCTGTTCTGTGGCTGTGTTGTAAATGTATTATGATGACACTGCTCTGTGAATGTGCTGTAAGCATACTGCAATGGTACAGCTCTGAGAATGTGATGTAAGTATACTGCAGTGATAGTGCTGTGTGGCTGTGTTGTAAACATATTGCAATGGTACTGCTCTGTGAATTTGATGTAAGCATAGTGCAATGGTACAGCTCTGAGAATGTGATGTAATGCATGCCACAATGGTACTAGTCTGTGAATGTAATGTAAGCAAACTGTGATGGTACTGCTCTGTGAATGTGCTCTAACCATGCTGCAATGGTACAGCTCTGAGAATGCAATGTAAACATGCTGCAATGATACTGTTCAGTGGCTGTGTTGTAAGCATAATGTGATGGTACTGCTCTGTGAATGTGATGTAAGCATGCTGCAATGGTACTGTTCTGTGGCTGTGTTGTAAACATATTGTGATGGTACTGCTCTGAAAATGCGATGTAAGCATACTGCAATGGTACAGCTCTGATGTAAGCATGTGGCAATGGTACAGCTCTGAGAATGTGATGTACTCATACTGCAATGGTAGTGCTCTAACTGTGATGTAAGCATACTGCAATGGTACTGTTCTGTGAATGTGATGTAAGCATACTGCAATGGTACTGTTCTGTGAATGTGATGTAAGCATACTGCAGTGGTACTGTTTTGTGAATGTGATGTAAGCATACCGCAATGATAGTACTGTGTGGCTGTGTTGTAAATATATTGTGATGGCACTACTCTGTGAATGTGATGTAAGCATACGGCAATTGTACTGTTCTGTGAATGTGATGTAAGCATGCTGCAGTGGTAAAGTTCTGTGAATGTGATAGTAACATACTGTGAATGCACTGCTCTGTTAATACGATGTAAGCAAGCTGTGATGGTACAGCTCTGCGACTCTGATGTAAGCATGCTGCAGTGGTACAGCTACTAATTGTGATGAAGCATACTGCAATGGTGCAGTACTGTGAATGTGATGTAAGCATGCTGCAGTGGTACTGCTCTATGACTGTGATGTAAGCATGCTGCAGTGGTACAGCTCTGTAAATGTGATGTAAGCATACTGCAATGGTACAGTGCTGTGAATGTGATGTAAGCATGCTGCAGTGGTATTGCTCTGTGGCTGTGTTGTAAACATATTGTAATGGTACTGCTCTATGAAGGTGATGTGAGCATACTGCAATTGTAGTGCTGTGTGGCTATGCTGTAAACATACTGTGATGGTACTACTTTATGAACGTGATGAAAGCATAATGCAATGATACAGCTCTGAGAATGTGATGTAAGCATACTGCAATGGTAGTTCATAGGTTCATAGGTAGATACTAGGCTATCTGCCCTAGGGCATTTATAAGCCTAGCCAGAGTGTATTTGGCTTCCATCTCCTTATTAGATTAGCCTACTGTGCCTCTGTAAAATAGGTCACAGAAGGTACCCTTTTAAGATTAGTTTACTGTGCCTCTGTCTAGCAGGAACACAGGAGAGATCCCAGGGGTGAATTTGTGATTTCCCATCCACGCGTCCAAATTTCGCTTGAAGAGGGTCAGCGAAGGGCTATGTCTAACATGAATTGGGATTTTATTCCAGAGTGAGGGGAGCCTCTGGGAAATGAATCTGTCCCTCCAGCATGTCCTATTTATTTTTGTGCTGAGGTTTAGGTCCCTGGAGCGTGTAGCTGTAAGGGACTTGGATTTTTTGAGGTGGAGCATGTCCATTAATTCTGGGTTTGACATGGCTTTGTACATCAGGCATAGATCGCCTCTGAGTAGGCGGTAAGCAACTGAGTAGAGCTGGAGTTTCTTTAGTTGAGCTGCATAGGACATCTGTTTGTAGCCCATGATCCTCTTGGTGAGGTACCTTTGGGGTCTCTCCAGTTGCTGCAGGTGTCAGGTAAGGTACATCCCAAAAGGGGCATTGTATTCAATTATGGGCCTGATGAGTGATGAGTAGAGGGGCACAATGACCTCTCTTGATCTAGATGTGAATCCTTTTGTGATAAGGTGGGCTATATAGAAGGTCTTTCTAACCACTTTGGCAATGTGATTATCAAAGGAGAGATTACTATCTACGTTGGTTCCCCAAATCTCTATTTACTTTTTCTGTACTTAATGGATTGCCACCTATGTGGTAATTTGTGGGCACCTTGTTTTTCCCAAAGGGGATGACTATGCACTTTTTAGCATTTAGCTTGAGGCCGTGGTTCTGGCACCAAGCATCCGTCTCTGTGAGACCCTTTTGGAGGATGCTTGTGTCAGCTGGAGATTCGATTATGGCCCCCAGTTTGCAGTTATCTGTAAACTTTGTCAGCCATAATCCCCCTGTGTTAGCCTGAACCTCAGAGAAGTACATACCGAACAAGAGAGGTCTCAGAACTGAGCCCTGTGGGACACCACTTGTAACTGGTTTGGATTCGGACATGGCATCTGCAATTCTGACCATGTGGGTTCTATCTCTGAGCCAGTTTTTAACCCATCTTGTGATATAGGGGTTGATATTTAAGCTGGTAAGCTTATTTATGATGCCCAAGTGGGGTATTGTGTCGAAGGCTTTTGCGAGGTCCAGGTAGTCTGTGTGGACTACCTTGCCCTCATCTATGGCTTTGGTAACTGTTTCAAAGAAATCAACTAGGTTTAAGAGGCAAGATCTGCCCTTAACAAAGCCGGATTGGGTAGGGTCCAGTGTCTGGAGGCTCCCAATGTCTTTGTTTATGAGTTCCATGATAATACGCTCCATAGCTTTACAGACCAGACTAGTCAGGCTTATGGGGCGATAGTTTCTGGGGTCCGTTGTGGCACCACCTTTGTGGAGTGGGACCACTGTAGCTGTACGCCATTCTTTGGGTACATATCCTGTAGTAAGGCTAAGTTTGAACAGTGACTTAATGTGAGGGTTCAGTTCTTCTTGGAGCTCATGTAAGACACAGCCTGGGACACTGTCCGGTCCCATAGATGCTGTGTTTTTTGCTTTGGAGAGGGCAGCTTTCACCTGGTGCATCTGTGATGTCAGGGAGGTTACATTCAGTTGGGATAGACGTTTGCTCCTTTGGGGGGAAGGGGGGGAGAAGTTTGCGCAGAATCTGTCTGCCAGGATGTTGGCTATGTCTGTAGGTTCGGTATATTTTGTACCGTTATGCAACAATTCAGAGCATATCTGGGAGTTTCCACCCATGTTTCTGACATAACTAAAGAAGGCCTTGTGATTATCTTTAGTGTCTAGGGCAATTTTTCTTTTAAAACTGGCCTTTGATGATTTTATGAGGGATCAAAGTTTCTTGCTAATACTGATCACGGATGCCTTCCCTTTTTGGGATTTTGCTCTGTCATGTAGTAGCTTCCTCCTTCTGTTGTATAGCTTATTTATGGCTCGGGTCCACCAGACCGGTCTCCTGTTTTTGGAAGAGTGAGTCTTGGTTTTATTTGGGATAGCACGATCCATGCATTCCTGTAGGTGCTTATAGAATGCATTTGTAAAGGATTCTGTGGATTGGGCTGTATTATCCTCTGGCCCAGGGGCTTTGAAGGATTCCACCTCAGTCTTGAGAAGTGCAAAGTTGGCTTTGGAGAAATTCTTTACAGTGATTTCCTTGGCTGGGGGTGGGGACGGGATATGGATGTCCAGGGAAATTTGTTTATGGTCTGATCTTACCAATGAGGGGTTTACCTCTGGTGTGGAACATAGAGTCCCCATGTTGGTGATGACCAGGTCCAATATGTTGTTCCCTTTTGTGGGAGTGGTGACCAGTTGTTCCATTGCGTTAGAGTTTATAAGTTCAAGGAACCATTGGGCAAGGGTGTTTGGGCTTGAGTAGTTTTCCCAGTCAATGTTTGGGTAGTTGAAGTCACCCAATAACATAGTGTTTGGAGAGACCTTCATATTCTCCAGTGTTCTCAGGAATGCCAAGTGGGGTTCCTGGAATAGGGAGGGTGTTCTGTAGCAGGCTACAAACTGAAAGGCAGTTTTGCCCGCTGTTAGTTGCACATGGATGGTTTCTGATGCTTTGTGCAGTGCCACTAACCTGGAGGTGTAGGTATCTTTGATGAATATAGATACTCCCCCTCTTTTTGTGCTTCGGTCCGAGTTTTGGGGCCGAAACGCATGGTATGAGTTATAACCTGGTAGTGCTGGAGTGCTCTCAGGAGCCTTGAGCCAGGTTTCTGTTACTGCACAGACATCTATTTTATCCATACTGAGGAGAGTCTCGAGTGTGTGCATCTTGAGGTTTAGACTTCTGGCATTGAGTAGTATTACCTTTAGTTTTTTTATATTTGGGTTGTCTATGGAGGTGGGTTTGTCCTTTGAGCCTTGCCTAGAAAAGGCACTATGGGGGTGGCAAGAGCCTTGGCCAGTATACGAAAGCCTAAGGGTGAGAGGTGCAAGCCGTCCCTAGCGAAGCAACATGGCTTGTCGAGCATGTCATCCCAGGCTGACAAACACTGGATCCCCTTTGAATGACACCAATACTTTAGCCAATTGTTGAAACTGTTCATTTTGTCTTTATACTGTGGCATCATTCTTGGTGAGGGCAAGATGCTACTCAAGTTCAGGGACATACCAGCCTGGGATACATGGTCAGAGAGCTCCTCTATGTCTCTTTTCATGTAGTCCAGGGAGGTACATTTCAGGTCATTCACACCAGCATGGACAATGACAGAGTCATACTTGTACTTGCTTTGGAGTGACCTGAGTGCTTGCGTTATGTGGTGGATCCTGGCACCCGACAGTGGTACTGCTCTGTGGCACCCGGCAGGCAGCTTACAGTGACCTTCTCCTTGTTCAGTCTGGTGAGTGGGACATCAGTGTGCCTGACAATAGAGCCCCCTATAACAAGTGTATTTGGTGTGTTGTTTGGCCTTATGGGCTGTGACTGTGAGGCACACTGATTTTGTGAGATATGTGATTCATGGGTATTGTTGAGGGGTGGCTGTTGCTTGGATATCTGCTTAGGAGGTCTTTGCTGTTTAGGCGGATTTTTATTTAGAGCCTCCCAGTATGTTTTTGTGTGTTTATGTGTTGGGTATGCAGATGCAATAGGTCTGTGTGAGACTGGATTTGTGGTGTGGGTGGTTACCTTTTCCTCCTGACTGACTGTGCCAGTCTTGAGTTGAGAGAGCTCTGCCTCCAGTTTGGCTGTGTAACTGCTTCTCTCACATGCATTACAGTTTGTTGGAAGGAGGAGAGGGTTGTCTGTGTACATAAGGCAATTGTAACATTGCCTCAAAATTCCCAGATTCACCAGCTGGACTGTAGAGTAACCTTGAAACTGACCCTTGGACTTACCAGATTAGTATAGGGAACTGTTTTTTTTACCTATCAGATTAGGGAAGGGAACTGATTTTTCACTTGATCAGGAAGGACCAATCGGGAGTCAAATACTTATGAGAAGTCAAGGAGGGTGTAGTGCTTTAGTTAGTTAGTGTTTCCTTATAAGAGCTGAGCAAGTGCAGGGCTTTAGAAGGGGAATAGAGTGATTACTTTGAGAGTTTGAACAGTTCTAAGGGAAAAAGTGAAGAGCAGACTTTGTGGAGCCTGGAATAGTTTAAACCTGTTTAGGCGGCGCTGCCAGATGCTGCTCAGTGCGCAAAACCGCTCAAAAAGAGAGTCATAGAGTTTTAAGAGAGAGAGAGATCAAGGAGTTTAGAATTGACCCAAAATGGCCAATAAAACTACAGCTTCTAGGTAGTAACCACTCCTCCAGGGACAGGCAAGCTGTTCAGTGTTAACCACTCCCACTGGTGAACACAGAGACTTCCCTTTAGCCCAAGCAAGCACTGGCCTTCTAGAAACTTCCAAACAGTTCAGAACAGCAAATCTGCAACTGAACTTTCTTAACTTTCAGAAAGTGGGAATAAAGCAAGATTTTTTGTTTTTTTTCTTTTTGTTGTAGTTTAAAGGTAGCAGAGATACACAAGCAGCAAAATAATCACAACAGTGCAATAAATGACCCCACACTTGAGTGCTAGGCCAAAATCAGGTAAAATGCAGTTTTTAGAGAAAAAAAAAAGATTTTAAATTAAGTGCAACACAGGAAATGCAGTAAACAGGCTCTAGATGTGTTCCAAGTACTGTTACTGTTATAGATATAAACTTTAACAAGCCGGAAAATGCCAAAATGTAGGTGGCAAAGCAGTAAAACTTAACAAAAAATCAGAAGAAAATACTTATCGATACTGTGTTGATGTGTTGTAAACATATTGTGATGGCACTGTTCTGTGAACGTGATGTAAGCATAATGCAATGGTCCATCTCAGAGACTGCTATGTAAACATGCTGCTATGGTACAACTCTGAGAATGTGATGTAAGCATGCTGCAATGGTACTGCTCTGTGGCTGTATTGTAAACATATTGTGATGGCACTGCTCTATGAA
The DNA here is from genome assembly GCF_019279795.1 of Protopterus annectens. Lineage (NCBI taxonomy): Eukaryota > Metazoa > Chordata > Ceratodontiformes > Protopteridae > Protopterus > Protopterus annectens. Next base: position 1,196,565,625 of record NC_056737.1, read on the forward strand.
AGAGATGTAAGCATACAGTAATGATAGTGCTGTGTGGCTATGCTGTAAACACACTGTGATGGTACTGCTTTATGAATGTGATGGAAGCATAATGCAATGGTACAGCTCTGAGAATGTGATATAGTTATACTGCAGTGGTAGTGCTGTATGGCTGTGTTGTAAACTTATTGTGATGGCACTGTTCTGTGAATGTGATGTAAGCATACTGCAATGGTACACCTCTGAGAATGTGGTGTAAGCATACTGCAATGATAGCGCTGTGTTGTAAACATATTGTGATGCCACTGCTCTGAGAATGTGATGTAAGCATACTGCAATGGTACACCTCTGAGAATGTAAGCATACTGCAATAGTAGTGTTGTGTGACTGTGTTGTAAATATATTGTGATGGTACAGTTCTGAGAATGTGATGTAAGCATACTGCAATGGTAGCGCTGTGTTGTAAACATATTGTGATGCCACTGCTCTGAGAATGTGATGTAAGCATACTGCAATGGTACACCTCTGAGAATGTAAGCATACTGCAATAGTAGTGTTGTGTGACTGTGTTGTAAATATATTGTGATGGTACAGTTCTGAGAATGTGATGTAAGCATACTGCAATGGTAGTGCTGTGTGGCTGTGTTGTAAACATATTGTGATGGTACTGCTCTGAGAATGTGATGTAAGCATAATGCAATGGTGCAGCTCTGAGAATGTGATGTAAACATGTGGCAATGGTACTGTGTCTGTGGCTGTGTTGTAAGCATATTGTGATGGTACTGCTCTGTGAATGTGATGTAACCATACTGCAATGGTACAGCTCTGAGAATGTGGTGTAAGCATGCTGCAATGGTACACCTCTGAGAATGTAAGCATACTGCAATAGTAGTGTTGTGTGGCTGTGTTGTAAATATATTGTGATAGTACAGCTCTGAGAATGTGATTCATACTGCCATGGTAATGCTGTGTGGCTGTGTTGTAAACATATTGTGATGGTACTGCTCTGAGAATGCAATGTAAGCATACTGCAATGGTAGTGCTGTGTGGCTGTGTTGTAAACATATTGTGATAGTACTGCTCTGAGAATGCGATGTAAGCATACTGCAATGGTGCAGCTCTGAGAATGTGATGTAAGCATGCAGCAATGGTACAGCTCTGAGAATGTGATGTAAGCATGCTGCAATGGTACTGGTCTGTGGCTGTGTTTTAAACATATTGTGATGGCACTGTGAATGTGATGTAAGCATACTGCAATAGCATTCTTCTGTGCATGTGATGCAAGCATACTACAATTATACAGCTCTGAGAATTTGATGTAAGCATACTGCAATGGTAGTGTTTTGTGAATGTGACTTAAGCATACTGCAATGGTACAGCTCTGTGAATGTGATGTACGCATACTGCAATGGTACAGCTCTGAGAATGTGATGTAAGCTTGCTGCAATGGTACTATTCTGTCCATGTCAAGCCCCAACTTAACCCTCTCTCCCGCCTTTTTGTACCTTCCCAGTAACCCCCCTCTCAACATTAGTATTCCCTCTGTTTCTTGATACTTACTATACTTTATACCCATATATGATGGATCAAACTCTTATTGTAAATATGTCATTTAACCACTACTCTGTAAACTTAAGAAATACATGACTACAAGTGGTTGCATTCTTTTTTGCATTTGTAATTCAAATGTGTTTTTTGTATAATTTCAGTTTCATAGGTTCATAGGTTCATAGGTAGGTACTAGGCTATCTGCCCTGGGGCCTTTACAAGCCCAGCCAGAAAGGTACCCTGGCTTTTGCCACCCAAGAAAATTATTTTCCTGGGCCACTGTCGAGCAGAGCCACAGAGGTGATCCCCAGGATGAATTTCCTATTTCCCATCTAATCATCAAGATTTTTCTTGAAGAGTGCTAATGAGGAGCTTTGTTGGATATAGATAGGTAGTTTATTCCAGAGTATGGGAAGTCTCTGGCACAGAAATCTATCAGAGGGATTGGGACTTCTTTAAGTGGAGTGTGTCCAACAGCTCTGGGTTTGACATAGCTTTGTATGTTAGGCAGAGAACATCTCTGAGTAGGCGATATGCGACGGAGTAAAGTTGGAGTTTTTTGAGACGGTCTGTGTAGGGCATCTGTTTGATGCCAGTAATCCTCTTTGTGAGGTATTTCTGCAGCCTTTCCAGTTGTTCTAGATGTCTTGTGAGGTACATACCAAAAAGGGCATTGTACTCTATAATGGGTCTAATGAGTGATGAGTAGAGAGGAACAATGACCTCTTTTTTTCTGGATGAGAAATCTTTTGTGATGAGGTGTGCCATGTAGAAGGATTTCCTGACTACTGTGGCGATGTGATTATCAAAGGAGAGACTACTGTCCACCTGTGTCCCAAGGACTCTTATCACACTTTTGGTGTTAAGTATACTACCGCCTATATTGTAGTTCATGGGTACAGAGTTTTTACCAAAGGGGATGACAATGCACTTTTTGGCATTGGGCTTGAGGCCATGGCTTTGACACCAGGCATCTGTCTCAGTGAGGCCCTTTTGTAGCATGTCCACATTGTTAGAAGTTTCGATTATGGCTCCTAGTTTGCAGTCATTAGCAAACTTTGTTAGCCAAAGACCTTCTGTGTTAGCCTGTACTTCAGAGAAGTAGATGCCAAACAGGAGAGGACCCAGGACTGAACCCTGTGGTACTCTACTTGTCATTGGTCTGAAGTCAGATTTGGAATCTGCTACTTTCACAGTGTGGGTTCTGTCAGTAAGCCAGTTGGCAACCCATCTTGTGACATAGGGATTTATACCTAGTTTAGTGAGTTTATCTATAATTCCAGAGTGGGGGATGGTGTTGAAAGCCTTGGCAAGATCTAGATAGGCTGTGTGAACCACCTTACCCTTGTCTACGGCTTTGATGACTGCTTCAAAGAAGTCTATCAGGTTCAGGAGACATGATCTGCCTTTTACAAACCCAAACTGGATGGGATCCAGAGTTTGGAGATTACCAATGTCTTTGTTTATAAGTTCCATGATGATATGTTCCATGGCCTTGCAGACCAGATTTATAGATTCATAGATTCATAGATTATTACTAGGCTAATTGCCCTTGCAAGCCATTTTAAGCCTAGCCAATTATCCCTTGTGAGACTCAAACCCTGCACCTTGTGTTTGTAAGGCAAACACCTTAACCATTAGGCCATCCTCCCACCCCTGAGGCTCATCAGGCTAATGGGGCCGTAGTTCCCGGGGTCCATGATGGCTCCCTCTTTGTGGAGTGGGATAACTGTTGCTGTGCGCCATTCAGCAGGCAGGAAGCCTGAGGTGAGGCTATGATTGAACATGGTACTTAGATGGGGTGCCAGTTTGTTCTGTAGTTCATGTAGAACGCAGCCTGGGATGTTGTCTGGTCCCATGGATGCTGTGTTCTTGGCTTTGGAGAGTGTGGTTTTTACCTGTGCAGCCGTAATTACAGGAACTTTGCATTCTTCCGGTATAGAGATGGGCTCGTTAGGGGGTGAGAGGGGGGTAAATTTAGCACTGAACCTATCTGCCAGGATGATGGCAATATCAGTTGGGTCTGTATATTTAGTGCCATTGTGCTGTAACTCAGAGCAGATCTGAGTGTTGCCATTGAGATTCTTGACATAGCTATAGAATGCTTTGTGGTTGTCTTTAGAATCAGTGGTGATTTTGTTTTCGTAACTAGTTTTGGAGGATTTTATCAGGGATTGCAGCTTTTTACTGAAGCTGACCAGTGATCTCCTCCACTCGTGGGATTTTACTCTCTTTTTCAAGAGTTTCTTCCTTCTGTTGTACAGTTTGTTTATGGCAGGGGATACCAGATTGGCTTCCTTTTTTGGAGGATAGTGTCTTGGTTCTGTTTGGGATAGCACGATCCATGCACTCATGTAAGTGCTTATAAAGTGAAATTGTGTCGGATTCAGTAGTCATAACTGCATTGTCCATCTGCATGGGTGTCATGAAGATCACCACTTCTGTCTTAAGAAGCATGAAGTTGGCTTTGGAGAAATTTTTTACCATGGTTTCCTTAATGGGGGTTGGAGGCAGGATATGGATATCTAGGGTAATTAGCTTATGGTCAGATCAAACGAATGAGGCATTGACTTCAAGTGTGGAACACTGGTCACTCATACTGGTAATGACTAGATCTAGGATATTGTTGCCCCTGGTGGGGGTGTGGATAAGTTGATCCAGGGTATTGGAGTTTATGAATTCCAGAAAGCGTTGAGAGAAGGAGTTGGTACATGAGTAGTTTTCCCAGTTAATGGTGGGGTAGTTGAAATCCCCCATTATTAGGATGTTTGGTTGAACCCTAATATTTTCCAGTACATCAAGAAAAGAGGAGTGGGAATGCTGGGGCATGGTGAGTGATCTGTAGCAAGCTACAATTTGGATTGCAGTTTTGCCTATGTTAATATAAATTGTTGTCATTATTTGTTTTTTTTTTTTTTGTAAACTTTCTGTTTTTTGGAGCTTTTCTCCTCGAGTCTCCACTGAAAACAGGCCACAAGCCCAGCTGAACCAACCCGGTTAACAAATGTCAATAAATAAATAAATAAATAAATATTCTGTGAACGTAATGTAAGCAAACTGTGATGGTCCTCTTTTGTCAATGTGGTGTAAGCATACTACAATAGTATTGTTCTATGAATGTGATGTAAGAATACTTTGATGGCACTGCTCTGTAAATGTAATGAAACATGACCTATCATGACCTCCGGAGTCAGTGTTTAACCATAGCATGCAGGCAAGCTTTGTGCCACTTGATTGGAAAACTGTAGCTTTACACAAGGGTGGGCCCTCAGTAGTCCCTGGGAATTACAGACACATAAGTCTGACTAGTATCATTTGCAATGAAAAGAGTCTTCAGGTGAGTTTATCTTGATATAGATTGAGACACTTCAACCCTTGGTCTCGCTCTGTACAGTTATTGGCCCAAATTTGTGGAAGGCATTACAGCCCTGTGCTGCTGAGGTGTTGCCTGTGGCCTTAAACCTCATTGCAGTAACTGCACAGATGTCCACATTCTCCAGGGAGAGAAGAGCCTGGAGACAGTTGAGTTTCTTGTTTAAGCTCCTAGCCTTGATCAGTAACATCTTTGTGTTGGTTTGCTATCTTGGAAGCTTTGTCATTTTCACATTGCCTAAAAAATGCACTACAGGAAGGGACAGTGTTTTAGCTAGTATTTGAAAGTCTAAAGGGGACAAGTGCAGAACTTCCTTAGCAAAGCAATGTGTTCTGTTGACTATATTGTCCTGTGCTAACAAATATTGTACCCCCTTGGAATGACACCAAAAACTAAGCCATTTATTGAAGCCAATCATTTTTTCCTCAAATTGTAGCATCATCCTTGGAGAATGTAGAAGACTGCTCAGTGCTAGGCACATACCAGTCTGGTATACATAGTCCAAGACCTCCAGAATGTCTCTCTTCACACAACCCAGGGAAGTACATCTCAGATTATTTACACTCGTGGGCTATGATTGAGTCATAACAGTACTTGTGGTCTAATGACTTGAATGTGTGTGGGTGATTTGGAGGATTCTGGCCCATGATAGACAACAGACTTTGATTTTTCTCTTTATTCAGCCTGATGAGCAGGACATCTGTATCTCTCACAATGGAGTCTCCTTTGACTAAAATATTGTGAATGTGATATAAGTATACTGTGATGACACTGCACTGTGAATGTGATGTAAGCATACTGTGATGTCACTGCACTGTGAATGTGATGTAAGCATTCTGTCATGCAGCTTTTCTCTGAATGTGCTATAAACATACTGTGATGATACTTCTCTGTGAATGTGATATAAACATATTGTGATATACTGCTATGTGAACATAATGTAAGCATACTGCAATGGCACTGCACTGTGAATGTGATGTAAGCATAGTGTGATGACACTGCACTGTATATGTGATGTAAGCTTAATGTGATGACACTGCACTGCAAATGTGATGTAAGCATACTGTGATGACATTGCACTACAAATGTGATGTAAGCATACTGTGATGGCACTGCTCTGCTAATGTGATGTAAGCATACTGTGGTGCAGCTTTTCTCTTACTGTACTGCTCTGTGAACATAATGGAAGCATACTGTGATGACACTAAACTGCAAATTTGATGTAAGCATACTGCAATGGCACTGCACTGCGAATGTGATGCAAGCATACTGTGATGACACTGCACTATGAATTTGATGTGAGCATACTGGGATGTCGCTTGTCTCTGAATGTGCTATAAACATACTGTGATGGCACTTCCCTGTGAATGTGATGTACACATATTGTGATGGTACTGCTATGTGAACATGATGTATGCATGCTGTGATGGTACAAACTACCTGTCTATATCAAACAAAGCTCCTCATTAGCACTCTTCAAAAAAATATTGATGATTGAATGGGAGATAGGAAATTCACCCCAGGGATCACTTCTGTTGCTCTGCATGACAGGGGCACAGGAAAATAATTTTCTTGGGTGGCGAAAGCCAGGGTACCATTTGGCTAGGCTTATATAGGCCCTAGGGCCATTAGCCTAGTACCTATGAACCTATGAACCTATGAATGAATGTGATGTAAACATTAAAATCATAATCATCAACCCCCTCTTTCCTATTTTCTACATGGGGGTCAGGGTGTCAAGCCATCTTTCTTGATTCAATGCCACACTCCTACCTGACTGTTGCAGATTTTTTCTCACACAATCCATTCATCTCTTTGCTGGACACCCTTGTTTCTTCTTCCCTTCTTCTTGTCAGTCCTGAATCTTCACCAGGTTGTCTTCTGCTTCCCTGCACATGGACCCAGCCACCATAGTCTGTTCTGTTTGACCTTTTCTGCAATTGGCACTATGCTGACTTCTGCTCCTATGTTTATATTTCCTCGTCTGTCCTACGGTGTGCATCCTACCACCCATCTCAGGCGCTTCATCTCCACTGTCTCTTGCTTCTTCAACTGCTCAGGATTTACAGCCCAAATTTCTGTACCATGCAGTAATTCTGGTCACACCACTGTTTTGTACACCTTACTTTTAATTTTTTTTAGCATTTTGCTGTCATATATTACACTTCATTGTGAGTGTGATGTAGGAACACTGTAATGATACTGGATTCCCAAACCAGGTTTCATTATGTACCTTATTTCCATACCTGGCTGGGCCATATGAGACAGTTTACTGCTGCCCCTCTGATTCTAGCTTTGAACCCTCATTCAGACTTCCCTTTGCCTTAACACCCCTACCAGATACCTGAAGTTGTTAACCTGTTCCAATATTTTCCCTTCTATCTCAATTCTCAGTTTCTTCTGAACTCCACCATTTGCTGCCATTAAAACTGTCTAATCTGTACTTAGTTTCATCCCATGAGTCTTCAGTTTTGCATTCCATTCCTCTATCTTTTTCATGAAGTTCTTGCTCAGAGTATGCCTGTAATGCCACATCATCTGTATACAGCAACTTTGTTGATCTGTCCACTCCAACCTGTTTGATAATGTAGTCCATCCCCAGTATGAACAGCAGTAAGCTCAGAGCTGAACCCTGTGTACACCCACTTCCACTGGAAACTCCTCTGTGAGACTGGACACTGTTCATACATGAGTAGTTGGCTACATGTACATAGCTTCCACTAATTCTGCCAATATTTCAGGGAATTCAATACACCACAGGGCTGCACAAATCAGCTTTCTTGGGACCTAATCATATGCTTTCTCCAAGTCTAGGACTGTCCAGTGGACTTTTTCCTCATTTCTAGCTTCTTCTCAACTATCTGTCTCACTGCAAAACATCTGAATCTAAATTGCTCATCTCCCATATTACTTTCCACTGCTCTACATTGCCATTTATCAATCACTGTCTCCAGAAGTTTCATGCAATGTGACAGGAGTGTGGTACCCCTGTACTGCCCACATTTGTGAATGTCCCCTTTGCTCTTCAACACTGGCACTAGTATGCTTATTCTCCAGTCATCTGGGATATACTTTTCTCTCCACACTGCTATGAGTACCTTCAGGAGCCATTTCTCACCTATCTTTCCCAGCATCTTTATCATATCTGCTGTGACCTCATCTGAGCTTGTTGCTTTCCCTGCCTTCATGTTCCTCAGTGCTGTCCTTACTTCTTCTTCTTTGGTAGGCTTCCTTTTCTCTCATTGTAGGCTGTATCTGGAACAGTACTGTTTCTGTTTTTTTTATTAATTCAGAAGTTGCTGGAAGTACTCCTTCATCTGCTTTGATGTCCTGTGGACTGAGGAGCAGGTTGTTGCCAGCAACCATTAGGGTATCTTCTTTATCTTTCTGTCTTTGGCTTGCAACCTGATATAGTTTCTTTGTGCCATCTACTGACTTACTTTCCATGATCTGATACAGCACCTCTGATGCCTTGTTCTTTGCTACTGCAACTCCTCTGTTAGTTTCTTTGTTAACCAACCAGTATTCCTGTCCTGGTCTGCCTTTTCTATCTCCCACTTTCTCCGTGCAACCCTTCTTTCTCTTGATGACTTTTTGCACTTTTGGATTCCACCACCTGCTTGCATTATGTAACTTATTTCCACACCTGGCTCAGCTGCATATCTGTTCTGTAATCCTCACACATGCTATTTTAAAGAGCTACCATTGTTCTTCAACTCCACCTGCTTTCTCTACTTCTTGAAGTGTTAGAGCCCTGAATAATTCATTGAACTGTCGTGCGTTCTCTCCAGCCAAGTTCCAGGTCTTCAGTCTAGTCTCTGTTGATCTTAGAACCTTCTCTCACCATGGCTTGCAGCTGATTGTGGCAAACAGTGGTTTGTACTGTGGGCTGATTGTTTCACAGGGGATAATTTTGCAATCACTGATTCTACCCCAGTGCCCTTTCCTTACTAGAAGGAAGTGCACATGAATTGCATGTTGGCCACTCTTGTATATAATCCTGTGGCTTTCTCTCTTTTTGATACATGTGTTGGCCACCATCAAACCATCTGACAGACATAAGTCTAGAATGGCCTCTCTTTCTTTATTCCTGTTGCTCCACCCATGTGGACCCAAGGCAGTCCTCATATCCTATTCTCTCTGCCCTGATATGTGCATACAGGTCTCCCATTATCAACACCAATTCATGTTGCCCTGCTTTATCTATTAGGTGCTGCAACTGCTGTCTGAATGCACTCTTTTCCTCACTATCACAACCCTGCTGTGGGACATAGGCTGATATTATAAATACTGTAAATACACTATGTATCACTGTCTTCTGAAGCCTCTCCTTAACAACAAATGCAATACAATTTCTAGCCTGTCCTCCTCCTGAGTAGTAGACTTTGGATTCCAAGCCAAGTGGCTTTGCTGCACTGCCCTTCCATCTTGTCTCTTGGATACATAGAATGTTTAGCCTCCTCCATATCATCATGTCTTCCACTTCCAAGCCTCATCCTGTCAGTGAACCTAAACTGAGTGTATTAATTCTTAGTTCATATTTGGCAGGTTGATTGGTTTTAAGTATAGCTTTCACTCAACAGAACTATCCCAAGTAAGCCAAGCTGGCCAACTGGACACTGGCTGGTCAGGAGGTTATTGACCCAGGGCTGCTATGCTTTATGGTGGACACACACTGGCCAATAGGGTCACAAAAACCCTTCCCACTTTTAGCATGGGTCCCTGTCATAGGTCATAGTAGTCTAGGTCCTCAACCCACCTATCACTGGCAAATACCCATGTCCATTTTGTGACATTAGTCAACATGATTGAATCACCTAAATGTTTTCTGTTATACCTTGATCCTGCAGCATTTCTGAGCTTGATTCCAATAGTCTCCATTTGTTTGCTCCATGACTCTGAACAAGTAATTAACCAGACATTTCTTTATTCATTTCTGAAAAGGGCAATTTGCCCAATTGACACTTTTTTTACTGTGATGGCTCTCTTCCAGGATTGTGATCTGCATAGTATGATTCTGTGAATGTGATATGAGGCAATGCAATGATCCATATCTGTGAATATGATGTTTCATGATGGTACTGCCGACTTAATATGATGTGGGGTACTACAGCAGTAGTGCCCTGAGAATGTGAAGTGTAATACAGGGATATTACTGCTCTAAGAATGTGATGTGAAGTAACAACATGGTATTGCTGTACAAATGAGAGGTAGAGCTGGTGATGGTGCCACTGCAAATGTGATTCATGTGTACTGACATGGTACTTGACTGTGAATAAAATGTGGGGTACTGTGATGGTAGATAGTAGGGTCATGTACTAATTCTTAGACTGTCATATCTTACAGAATTCCCCTTGCTCAATGCACCATGATCTCAGGTTCATAGACTTTGCAATTAGTGTGCAGACCATTATATGCCCAACCAATGTTCTATCAGTGACCAATGGAAAGAATCATGCCACGTACCTTGTATTTGTGAGGTAAACACCTTAATCATTATGCCAATCCCAACACCCCCCCCCGAGCTAGAATATAAAGGTAACAGAATTGTGGGAGGCAGGGCTCCACTTCATAGGTACAGTGAATGAGCACTTTAACACTCTTACAGCTGTCACTATTATATTCCCAAGATACGCCTCTGTGTTTACAGTTTTGCATGAAAAGCATCTGTATTTATTTCTCATGCAGCTGTCATGGTATTGTTCTGTAAATGACATATGCGGTACTGTAGTGATGATCATATGTGAATGTGATTTGGGTACTGTTATGATGATGATCCTCTACGAATGTGATTCATCATGTTGTGATGATGATAATGGTGATGATGATGATGATGATGCTCAGTAATGTGATATGGAGTATTGTGATGACATCCTGTGAATATGATCTGAGAATCTCTGATGATGATGCTCAGTGAATGTCATTTAACTTACTGTCATGGTGGTCTGTGAATGTGTTTTGTGATATTATGATGATGCTTTATGAATGTGATAAAATAATACTGTGATGCACTTTCTGTGATTATGATTTGAGGTACTGTGATGATGTTCTGTGAACATGATATGGGGATCTCTGATGATGGTTCTCTGTGAATGAGATCTAGGGTACTGTGGGATGGTCTGTGAATGTGGTTTGGGATATTATGATGATGCTTTATGAATGTGATAAAATAATACGGTGAATCACTTTCTGTGATTGTGATTTGACGTATTGTGATGATGTTCTGTGAATATTATTTTGGGTACTGTGATGATAAGGAAATTTAAGAATGTGATTCAAGTACTGTGATGATGATGATGGTGATGCTCAGCAATGTGATATGGGGTATTGTGATGACATCCTGTGAATATGATCTGAGAATCTCTGATGACGATGCTCAGTTAATGTTATTTAGCTTACTGTCATGATGGTCTGTGAATGTGGTTTGGGATATTATGATGATGCTTTATGAATGTGATAACATAATACCGTGATGCACTTTCTGTGAATGTGATTTGAGGTACTGTGATGATGTTCTGTGAATGTGATATAGGGATCCCTGATGATGATTCTCTGTGAATGAGATCTAGGGTACTGTGGGATGGTCTGTGAATGTGGTTTGGACAGTGTAATGTTATGCAAATTTTCTTTTGGGTACTGTGATGATGATGGTAATGATGCTCTGTAAATGCAGTTTTGGTACTCTGTTGTTGTTCTGCAAATGTGATTTGGGCAGCATAATGTTCTGTGAATATTATTTTGGGTACTGTGATGATAATGATGCTTGAGAATGTGATTCGGGTACTGTGATGATGATGATGATGATGGTGATGCTCAGCAATGTGATGTTGGGTATTGTGATGACATCCTGTGAATATGATCTGAAAATCTCTGATGATGATGCTCAGTGAATGTCATTTAGCTTACTGTCATGATGGTCTGTGAATGTGGTCTGTGATATTATGGTGATATTTATGAATGTGATAAAATAATACCATGATGCACTTTCTGTGAATGTGATTTGAGGTATTGTGATGATGTTCTGTGAATATTATTTTGGGTACTGTGATGATAATGCTTGAGAATGCAATTCAGGTACTGTGATGATGATGATGGTGATTATCAGTAATGTGATATGGGGTATTGTGATGACATCCTGTGAATATGATCTGAGAATCTCTGATGATGATGTTCAGTGAATGTCATTTAACTTACCGTCATGATGGTCTGTGAATGTGTTTTGTGATATTATGATGATGCTTTATGAATGTGAGAAAATAATACAGTGATGCACTTTCTGTGAATGTGATTTAATGTACTGTGATGGTGTTCTGTGAACGTGGTTCGGGGATCTCTGATAATGATTCTCTATGAATGAGATCTAGGTACTGTGAAATGGTCTGTGAATGTGATTTGACATACTGTGAAATGCTTTGTGGATGTGATTTGGGTACTGTGATGATGGAATGTGCATGTGAGGTGGGGTAGTATGATCATAATGCTCTCTGAATGTGAGTTGGGGTACTGTGATGATGATGGTCTTTGAATGTGACTTGACATACTATGAAATGCTCTGTGGATGTGAATTAGATACTGTGATGCTGGAGTGTGAATGTGAGTTGGGGTACTGTGATCATAATGTTCTCTGAAGGTGATTTGGGTACTATGAATGAAGTGCCTGGATGTGAGTTGGGTACTGTGATTATAGTCTTTGAATGTGATTTGGAGTACTATGATGATGATGATGCTCTGTGTGTTCTGTGAATGTCCTGTAGGAGTCTGTGATGGTGATTTACTATAATGATGGTCTGTGAATATGACTTGGAGTGCTATGCTGATGATAATCTATGAATATGATATAAATACTGTCATGATGCTGTGTGGATGTGAAATAATCATATTGGGATGGACTCTTTGTGATTTAATCTGGGGTTCTGTGACGATGGTGATGATGATGCCATGTGAATGTGATTTCATTTACTATGATGTTGATGATGATGATACTCTGTAAATGTGACTTGGGGTTCTGTGATGATGGTGCTTTGAGAATGTGATCTGACATTCTATGATGATGATGCCCTGTGAATGTGATATGTGGTACTTTGATGATGCTGTTTGAATATGATTTGGGTACTGAGATGATGATTCTGTGTGAATGTGATTTTTGGTACTGTGATCAAGATGTTCTGTGAATGTGATATAGGGTACTTTCATGACAGTCGTTGAATTCCATCAGAGTACTGTGATGATGATGATGATGATGCTCTGTGAATGTGATATGGGGTACTTTAATGACAGTCTGTGAATACCACCAGAGTACTGTGATGATGATGATGATGCTCTGTGAATGTTTTATGGGATACTTTGGTGACAGTCTGTGAATACCATCAGAGTACTGTGATGATGATATGTGAATATGATATGGGGTACTTTGATAATGCTCTGTAAATATGATTTGGGTATTGAGATGCTGATGATTCTGTGTGAATGTGATTTGTGGTACTGTGATCAAGATGTTCTGTGAATGTGATCCTGAGTAGTGCAATGATGACATTCTGTGAATGTGACCTGGGTATTTGTGTTGACAATACTCTGAATGTGATCTGGGGAACTGTGATGGTATTCCATAAATATAACTGGGAGCCCAGAGATGATTTCTGTGAATGTAATGTTGATATTGTGATTATAATAATTCTGAGTAAACTCCACTTGTGCTACTGTGATAATGATTATTTGTGAATGATTTAAATCTCTGGGGTGATGATGATGATGATGATGATACCCTGTGAATGTGATTTGAGGTACTGTGGATTGTGGTCTCTGAATGTGATATGGAGTACTGTGATAGCACTCTTTGAATGTGACTCTTGGGTACTGTGATGATGGCCTGGGAATGTGATCTAATACTGCTTTGATATGTGGTACTGATACAGTAGTACTCTGTGAATTTTATATGAAATACTGATATAGAACTACTCTGTGAATGTAATGTAAGATAATAAATACAGTACTACTTTGTGAATGTGATGCGGAATACTGATACAGTATTAGTATGTGAATATGATGGGAGTACTGATATAGTTCTACTTTGAATGAGATGGATACAGATTCATTACTACTCTGGAAATGTGATGGGGTACTAATACAGTACAGCTCTGTGAATGTGATGTAAGATAGTGATTCAGTACTACTCTGTGAATGTAATGGGGGTACTGATACACTGGTACTGTGTGAATGTGATGTAAGATAGTAATACAGTACTACTTTGTGAATGTGATGTGGGATACTGATATAGTATTACTATGTGAATATGATGGGAGTACTGATACAGTATTACTCTGTGAATGTGATGGGGTACTAATATAGTACTACTCTGTGAATGTGATGGATACTGGTGAAGTACTACTCTGTGAATGTGATGGGGTACTGATACAGTGGTACTGTGTGAATGTGATATAAGATACTAATACAGTACTACTTTATGAATGTGATGTGGAATACTGATACAGTACTAGTATGTGAATATGATGGGAGTACTAATAAAGTATTACTCTGGGAATGTGATGGATACTGATGCATTACTACTTTGTGACTGTGATGGGGGTACTGATAAAGTACTACTGTGTGAATGTAATGTAAGATAATAATACAGTACTACTTTGTGAATATGATGCGGGATAAAGATGCACTATTACTATGTGAATGTGATGTGGGTAACAATAAAGTACAACTCTGTGAATGTGATGTAAGATAGTGATTCAGTACTTCTCTGTGAATGTGATTGGGTACTGATACAGTACTGCTCTGTGAATGTGAAAGATACTGATGGAGTACTACTCTGAATGTGATGGAGGTACTGATACAGTACTGCTCTGTGAATGTGATGGAAGATAGTGATTCATTATTACTCTGTGAATTTGATGGAGTACTGATACAATAGTACTTTGTGAATGTGATGTAAGATACTAATACATTACTAATATGATAATGTAATGTGGCATACAGATGTCCTATTACTCGTGAATGTGTTGGTGGTACAAATACAGTACAACTCTGTGAATGTGATGTAAGATAGTGATTTAGTACTGCTCTGTGAATGTGATGGGGTACTGATACAGTAGTACTCTGTGAATGTGATGTGAGATACTGATACAGTATTAGTATGTGAATATGATGAGAGTACTGATATAGTACTACTCTGTGAATGTGATGGATACTGGTGAAGTACAACTCTGTGAATGTGACTGAGGTACTGATGCAGTAGTACTCTATGCATGTGATGTAAGATACTAATACAGTACTAATATGTGCATGTGATGTGGGATAAAGATGCTCTATTACTCTGTGAATATGTTGGGGGTACTAATACAGTACAACTCTGTGAATGTGATGTAAGATAGTGATTTAGTACTACTATGTGAATATGATGTGGGTAGTGATATAGTAGTATTCTGAATATGATGTAAGATACTAATGCAGTACTACTATGTGAATGTGATGTAAGATACTGATATAGTACGACTATGTGAATGTGGTGTGAGATACTGATACAGTACTATTGTATGATTGTGATGTGGTACTGATACAGTGGTACTGTGTGAATGTGATGTACAATACTAATACAGTATTACTTTGTGAATGTGATGTAAGATAGTGATTCAGTACTACTCTGTAAATGTGATGGGGGACACTGAGGTAGTACTACTCTGTGAATGTGGTGTAAGATACTAATACAGTACTACTTTGTGAATGTGATGTGGGATACTGATGCAGTGCTACTCTGTGAATGTGATGTGGTGCTGATACAGTGGTACTGTGTGAATGTGATGTAGGATACTAATACAGTACTACTATGTGAATGTGATGTAACATGCTAATACAGTACTACTATGTGAATGTGATGGGCTACTGATACAGTAGTACTCTGTGAATGTGATGTAAGATAGTGATTTGGTACTACTCTGTGACTGTGATTAGGGTACTGATACCGTAGTACTCTGTGAATGTGATGGAAGATAGTGATTCAGCATTACTCTGTGAATTTGATGGAGTATTGATACAGTAGTACTCTGTGAATGTGATGTAAGATACTAACACAGTAGTAATATGATAATGTAATGTGGGATACAGATGTACTATTACTCCGTGAATGTGTTGGGGGTACAAATACAGTACAACTCTGTGAATGTGATGTAAGATAGTGATTCAGTACTACTCTGTGAATGTGATGGGGTACTGATACAGTAGTACTATGTGAATGTAGTGTGGGATACTGATACAGTATTAGTATGTGAATATGATGGGAGTACTGATATAGTACTACTCTGTGAATGTGATTGATACTGGTGAAGTACTCCTCTGTGAATGTGACTGAGGTACTGATACAGTAGTACTCTGTGCATGTGATGTAAGATACTAATACATTACTACTATGTGCATGTGATGTGGGATAAAGATGCACTATTACTCTGTGAATGTGTTCAGGGTACTAATACAGTACAACTCTGTGAATGTGATGTAAGATAGTAATACAGTACTACTTTGTGAATGTGATGTGGGATACTGATATAGTATTACTATGTGAATATGATGGGAGTACTGATACAGTATTACTCTGTGAATGTGATGCGGTACTAATATAGTACTACTCTGTGAATGTGATGGATACTGGTGAAGTACTACTCTGTGAATGTGATTGGGTACTGATACAGTGGTATTGTGTGAATGTGATATAAGATACTAATACAGTACTACTTTATGAATGTGATGTGGAATACTGATACAGTACTAGTATGTGAATATGATGGGAGTACTAATAAAGTATTACTCTGTGAATGTGATGGATACTGATGCATTACTACTTTGTGACTGTGATGGGGGTACTGATACAGTACTACTGTGTGAATGTAATGTAAGATAATAATACAGTACTACTTTGTGAATGTGATGCGGGATAAAGATGCACTATTACTATGTGAATGTGATGCGGGTAACAATAAAGTACAACTCTGTGAATGTGATGTAAGATAGTGATTCAGTACTACTCTGTGAATGTGATTGGGTACTGATACAGCACTGCTCTGTGAATGTGAGGGATACTGATAGAGTACTACTCTGAATGTGATGGAGGTACTGATACAGTACTGCTCTGTGAATGTGATGGAAGATAGTGATTCATTATTACTCTGTGAATGTGATGGAGTACTGATACAATAGTACTTTGTGAATGTGATGTAAGATACTAATGCATTACTAATATGATAATGTAATGTGGCATACAGATGTCCTATTACTCATGAATGTGTTGGGGGGTACAAATACAGTACAACTCTGTGAATGTGATGTAAGATAGTGATTCAGTACTGCTCTGTGAATGTGATGGGGTACTGATACAGTAGTACTCTGTGAATGTGATGTGGGATACTGATACAGTATTAGTATGTGAATATGATGAGAGTACTGATATAGTACTACTCTGTGAATGTGATGGATACTGGTGAAGTACTACTCTGTGAATGTGACTGAGGTACTGATGCAGTAGTACTCTATGCATGTGATGTAAGATACTAATACAGTACTAATATGTGCATGTGATGTGGGATAAAGATGCACTATTACTCTGTGAATGTGTTGGGGGTACTAATACAGTACAACTCTGTGAATGTGATGTAAGATAGTGATTTAGTACTACTATGTGAATATGATGTGGGTAGTGATATAGTAGTATTCTGAATATGATGTAAGATACTAATACAGTACTACTATGTGAATGTGATGTAAGATACTAATATAGTACGACTATGTGAATGTGGTGTGAGATACTGATACAGTACTATTCTATGATTGTGATGTGGTACTGATACATTGGTACTGTGTGAATGTGATGTAAGATACTAATACAGTATTACTTTGTGAATGTGATGTAAGATAGTGATTCAGTACTACTCTGTAAATGTGATGGGGGACACTGATGTAGTACTACTCTGTGAATGTGGTGTAAGATACTAATACAGTACTACTTTGTGAATGTGATGTGGGATACTGATGCAGTGCTACTCTGTGAATGTGATGTGGTGCTGATACAGTGGTACTGTGTGAATGTGATGTAAGATACTAATACAGTACTACTATGTGAATGTGATGTAACATGCTAATACAGTACTACTATGTGAATGTGATGGGCTACTGATACAGTAGTACTCTGTGAATGTGATGTAAGATAGTGATTTGGTACTACTCTGTGACTGTGATTAGGGTACTGATACCGTAGTACTCTGTGAATGTGATGGAAGATAGTGATTCAGCATTACTCTGTGAATGTGATGGAGTATTGATACAGTAGTACTCTGTGAATGTGATGTAAGATACTAACACAGTAGTAATATGATAATGTAATGTGGGATACAGATGTACTATTACTCCGTGAATGTGTTGGGGGTACAAATACAGTACAACTCTGTGAATGTGATGTAAGATAGTGATTCAGTACTACTCTGTGAATGTGATGGGGGTACTGATACAGTAGTACTATGTGAATGTAGTGTGGGATACTGATACAGTATTAGTATGTGAATATGATGGGAGTACTGATATAGTACTACTCTGTGAATGTGATTGATACTGGTGAAGTACTACTCTGTGAATGTGACTGAGGTACTGATACAGTAGTACTCTGTGCATGTGATGTAAGATACTAATACAGTACTACTATGTGCATGTGATGTGGGATAAAGATGCACTATTACTCTGTGAATGTGTTCGGGGTACTAATACAGTACAACTCTGTGAATGTGATGTAAGATAGTGATTCAGTACTACTTTGTGAATATGATGTGGGTAGTGATACAGTAATACTCTGAATGTGATGTAAAATACTAATACAGTGCTACTATGTGAATGTGATGTAAGATACTAATATAGTACTACTATGTGAATGTGATATGGGATACTGATACAGTGGTACTGTGTGAATGTGATGTAAGATACTAATACAGTACTACTATGTTAATGTGATGTTAGATACTAATACAGTACTACTTTGTGAATGTGATGTAAGATAGTGATTCAGTACTACTCTATGAATGTGATGGGAATACTGATGTAGCACTACTCTGTGAATGTGGTGTAAGATACTAATACAGTACTACTTTGTGAATGTGATGTGTGATACTGATACAGTACTACTCTGTGAATGTGATGTGGTGCTGATACAGTGGTACTGTGAGAATGTGATGTAAGATACTAATACATTACTATTATGTGAATGTGATGTAGCATACTAATACAGTACTACTATGTGAGTGTGATGGGTTATTGATACAGTAGTACTCTGTGAATGTGATGTAAGATAGTGATTTGGTACTATTCTGTGACTGTGATGGGGTACTGATACAGTAGTACTCTGTGAATGTGATTTAAGATAATGATTTGGTACTACTCTGTGAATGTGATGGAGTACTGATAGAGTAGTACTCTGTGAATGTGATGTACGATACTAATACAGTACTGCTATGATAATGTGATGTGGCATACAAATGCGCTATTACTCTGTAAATGTGATGGGGTAATAATACAGTACAACTCTGTGAATATGATGTATGATAGTGATTCAGTACTACTCTGTGAATATGATGTGTGTAGTAATACAGTGGTACTCTGAATGTGATGTAAGGTACTAATACAGTACGACTATGTGATGTATACAGTACTACTATGTGAATGTGATGTAAGATACTAATACAGTACTACTATGTGAATGTGATGTAAGATAATGATTCGGTACTAGTCTGTGAATGGGATGGATATTGATGCAATACTACTCTGTGAATGTGATGATCATACTGATTCAGCAATACTCTGTGAATGATGTAAAATACTAATACAGTACTGATATGTGAATGTGTTGGATACTGATGTAGTACTACTCTGGGAATGTGATGGTGGCACTGATATAGTACTGCTCTGTGAATGTGATGTAAGATACTAAAACAGTACTACTACTATGTTAATGTGATGTGCAATACTGATACAGTATTGCTCTGTGAATGTGATGGTGGTGCTGATATAGTACTGCTCTGTGAATGTGATGCAAGATACTAATACAGTACTACTTTGTGAATGTGATGTGGAATACTGATACAGTACTACTATGTGAATATGATGTGGAATACTACTGCAGTATTACTCTGTGAATGTGATGGTGGTACTGATACAGCAATACTTTGCGAATGTGATGTAAGTACTAATACAGTACTACTATGTGAATCTGATTTGGGATACTGATAGAGTATTACTCTGTGAATGTAATGCAGGGTAAAGGTTTTGTGCTGCTCTTGTACTGTGATAGCATTGCCCTCTGATTGAGATGTGAATATTGTTATGGTACTATTCTGTGAAATAAATTTCAGGGATTGTTATAGCACAATTCGCAAAGGTGATGTGAAGTAATTTGATTATTCTGCTTGTGAATGTGATGTTGAGGACTTTAATCCCACTGTTGCGTGTATATGATATATGGTATTGTGATATGTCTGATATGTAAATGTGATATAGGTATGCTGTGATGGTTGCACTCTGTGAATGTGATATTGGATGCTGGTGGCATTGTTCTATAAATGTGATCTGTGTATGTGATGTATGGGAAATCAACTGTGATGATGATGGTCCTGCTCTGTGAATGTGATGTTGGGTACTTATGCAGTACCATTATGTGAATGTGACAAGGGCACAGTCTGATGTATTCTGTTTTTGAATGTGATGTGGGGTACTGTGGTGATTCTACCCTTGGAATGTGTCTCAAGGGTTCCGTGATAGTACTGTTTTCAGAAAAGGATGCAGGGGTACTGTGATGGTGCTGTTTTAAGAATGTGATGAAGGGATAATGTGAAGGTACTTTTCTTAGAACATGATACTGATACAAGGGTACTATGATGGTACTGCTGCATGAATATGATACAGGTGTACTGTGATGGCACAGTTCTTAGAATATGGCACAGGGGTACTCTGATGGTTCTTCTACATGAATGTGATATGGCGTGCTATGATGTTTCTGGTTTTCTGGTCTATGAATGTGGTGTAGGTAAACTTTGATGGTACATTCTGTCACTGTAATATAGGGTACAGATTGTAGTGTTCTATGAAGGAGATCTGAGAATGTCATATGAAAAGTGTGATAGTGCTGTTTTTTGTGCTGGTCCATGATATTTGTATGGATGTCCTTTTACTTTTTTACATTGTAGGCATTATTCAGCAAACTGTGATGTTACTACTCTGCGAATGAGACACAGGGATACTATAATCAGATCTGCCAGTAACTGTGATATGTGCTACTGTGTTGAACTTGATTTGGAAATGTGACTGATAAAAGTGTACTAGGATTGATTTTGCAGTCTGGCTATGTGGCTATTGTGATGGTGTCTGCTCTGTGAACGTGAATTGGAGGCCTTGCAATGGTCCTGCTGTGTGAATGTGATGTATACACTCTGATGCCCTTGGTTTATCAAATGTGAAATTAGTAATTTGGTGGTAGTGCTGCCTAAATGTGATATAGGGCCTTATGATTATCCTGCCCCAAGTAACGCCTCCAAGTATATCTGCAGGTAACTCCTACTGATGCTTCTAGGTGTCAAATGTTATTTATTTATTTATTTTATTTATTTTACATTTGTTAACCGGGATGGTCCGACTGGATACATGTCCTTTTTCAGCGGAGGCCCGGGGAGAAAAGCTCCAACAGAGTTACATTGATAATTAGGTACAGTAAATGAGCTGAAAGAACTTAACAAAAACATAGGCTATTTACATACAAGTACAAGACTGCCATTACTATTTCTGAGATTACTACAAATGTAACATTAATAACATATTAGCAAGGCCGGTAGGCAGTATAATGACATATAGTTAGACAGGATACATATTTCTTTATCACAGTATACAAAGTACTTATCATCTTAGCTAGTTGTTTATGTTTTAGTTAATGGCACAGAGCTAGTCTGGGTTTGAGCAAGGACATAGCCAGTGTGACTTGAAGTGGAGTTTTAGACTATTTTTGAATTGACGTAGAGAAGTTGCAAGCGTGATGTTATTTGGGAGAGAGTTCCATATTTTACCAGTGGTGTTGGCAAATAGCGCGTCACCACCTAGGTTGAGAGATTTAGTTGTTTGGACAAGGAGTCTGTTTGCTGAGCGAAGGCAGCTTAGATTGGAGTAGGGAGTCATTAAGTTTTTTAGTGCTGGGGTATTCTCAGGTTGTTTAAGGATTTTGAAGGCCTCTATGAGTTGGGACTGGTGAAGAAGGTGTGGGAATTCTATCCATCCAAACTTTTTCAGGTTAGTACAGTGGTGTGTTCTGTAGGGTAGGCCCGTAATGAACCTGGCAATGTGATTATAGCAGGATGAGAGCTTGGCCAGATCAGATTTGTTAAGGTGAGTCAGGACAGGAGAGGCATATAGTAGGGTAGAGAGAAGGTGTGAACGGGCTGTGGCTGCCCTGGCATTTGGGGTAAGGAAGGCTTTAATTCTATATAGGGTCCCAAGTTTCTTGTTGACTGACTTAATGGCTTGGTTGATATGTATATCAAATCTGAGTTTATTGTCAATGTTTACTCCTAATAGCTTTGTATAGGTGTCTGGGGAGATGATGGTCCCATTATTGGATTTTATAGTGAAGTTTTCAGTCGGAGATCTATTGGTTGGGTAGAAGAGAAGTAACTTGGTTTTGTTTGGATTTAAGATCAGGAGATGGTTGGCAAGCCAGTTTTCGACTTTGGTGAAGCTATGTTGGGTGGTAGTTAGTAGATTTGCAAGAGAGGCATTGGAACATATTATAGTCGAGTCATCTGCATATTGAATGCAGGTGGCTTCAGGATGACTTTTGGATGTTGTTTATGAAGACTGAAAAGAGGAGAGGTCCTAATATGGAACCTTGAGGAACTCCTATGGTATTTGGTAGTAGGCAGGAGAGCTTGTTTTGCCACATTACTGCTTGTTGTCTCCCAGTGAGGTAAGCTTGAAACCAGTCAAGGGCTGGAGTATCTAGATACAGGGTTTTTAAAGTATATAGAAGTAACTGATGGTTTACCATATCGAAGGCTTTCGATAGGTCCAGGAAGAGAGCGGAGGATATTTTTTTATTATTACGGTTAAGATTAATGTTTTCAGTAAAAGAGAGGAGGGCAGTGGTTGTACTATGATGGGGTCTGAATCCATGTTGAGAGTCTGTGAGTAGTTTATTTTGGGTTAGATAGAGCATTAGTTGGTTGTGCATGCACGTTTCCATAAAACCAAATATTGCTTGTTCATATTTGTATCAATAATTTCAAAAGCATGCTGTGCACAAGACTTTAAAAGATTTTGTCTAAAAGTTTACACAGTGGCAAACTCAAATGCACTAATATTTATCTCTGTCTAGTGCAGGTAAAAAGATGTCAAGTACCATTTTTGTGATATTAACTTATACACATATAAATTTCACATTTTTTTAAATATCTCAACAACCAAGTAATGCAGAGAGAACTCTTTAGCTTCTTATGAAAGCTGTCAACTAGGTGAATAAAATGATGCTGACAATATGTGGGTAACTAGAGTGGTTGCTGATATAAATTGTTTACAAAATTTAACAAATGTAATAATTACTTTCTTTACTGTGACTTATAAAATTCAATTTAAGACCTAGATCCTAAAGAATACGACTGCTATAAAAATAGTGTGTGCCGAAGAGCTTGCCATTTATACTTCTTTCATAAACTCTGTAGATCCAGATATATGACCATTTGTTTGAAATGTGTGGACATAATTTGATTCTGTCAGAAGGTTTAGGCTCCGCCCATTGGAACTTACAGTGCAAACTTCCTGCGCTGCATCAGATTGGATGAGTTACATATCATATGTTCATATGTTCTGCTGTGATGGTTTTGTTCTGTGAATGGAGTGTTGGTACTGTGGTGGTTCTGTTCTGAGAATGTAGTGTTAGTACTGAAGTTGTTCTGTTAAGTGAATGTAGTGCTGGTACTGTGAGAGTTCTGTTCAGTGAATGAAGTGTTGGTACTGTGGTGGTTCTGTTCTGTGAATGTAATGCTGGCACTGTAGTGGTTCTGCTCTGTGAATGTAATGTTGGTACTGCGGTAGTTCTGTTCTGTGAATGTAATGTTGGTACTGTGGTGGTTCTGTGAATGTAATGTTGGGACTGTTCTGTGAATGTAATGTTGGTACTGTGATGGTTCTGGTCAGTGAATGTAGTACTGGTACTGTGGTGGTTCTGTTCTTTGAATGTAGTGTTGGTACTGTGATAGTTCTGTTTTGTGATTGTAGTGTTGATACTGCAGTGGTTATGTTCAGTGAATGTAATGGCACTGTGATGGTTTAGATCTGTGAATGTAATGTTGGTAATCTGATGGTTCTGTTCTATCAATATGAATACTATAATGTTTTTTTTCTGTGAATATGAGTACTATAATGGTTCTTTTCTGTGAATATGTTATTGGTACTGTGATGGTTCTGTTCTGTGAATGTAATGTTGGTACTGTGGTGGTTCTGTTCTGTGAATGTAGTGTTGGTGCTGTGATGGTTCTGTTCTGTGAATGTAATGTTGTTACTGTGGTAGTTCTGTTCTGTGAAGGTAATGTTAGCATTGTGATGGCTTTGTTCTGTGAATATAATTTTGTTAATCTGATGGTTTGGCTCTATGAATATGAGTACTATAATGGTTATTTTCTATGAATATGTTATTGGTACTGTGATGGTTTTGTTCTGTGAATGTAATGCTGCTACTGTGGTGGTTCTGTTCTGTGAATGTAGTGTTGGTACTGTGGTGGTTCTATTCTATGAAAGTAATGTTGGTTCCGTGACAGTTCAGTTCAGTAAATTTCACGTTGGTACTGTGGAACTTCTTTTCTGGGAATGAAGTGCTGGTACTATGATGGTTCTGTTCTTTGAATGTAATGTTGGTACTGTGGTGATTCTGTTCTTTGAATGTAATGCTGGTACTGTGGTAGTTCTGTTATGTGAATGTAGTGTTGGTACTGTGGTTTATCTGTTCTGTGAATGTAATGTTGGTACTGTGATGGTTCTGTTCTGTGAATGTAATGCTGGTACTGCATTGGTTCTGTTCTGTGAATGTAATGTTGGTACTGCAGTGGTTCTGTTCTGTGAATGTGATGCTGGTACTGTGATGGTCCTGTTCTATGAATGTGATGTTGGTACTTTGGTGGCTCTTTTCTGTGACTGTAGTGTTGGTACTGTGGTGGTTCTGTTCTGTGAATGTAATGCTGGTATCTCAGTGGTTCTGTTCTGCGAATGTAATGTTGGTAGTCTGATGGTTCTGTTCTGTGAATATAAGTACTATAACAATTCTTTTCTGTGAATATGTTATTGGTACTGTGATGGTACTGTTCTGTGTATATAATGTTGGTACTCTGTTGATTCTGTTCTGTGAATGTAATGTTGGTCCTGCAGTGGTTCTGTTCTGTGAATGTGATGCTGGTGCTGTGATGGTCCTGTTCTGTGAATGTACTGCTGATACTGTGGCGGTTCTGTTCTGTGAATGTAGTGTTGGTACTGTGGTGGTTCTGTTCTGTGAATGTAATGCTGGTACTGTGGTGGTTCTGTTCTGTGAATGTAATGTAGGTACTGCAGTGGTTCTGTTCTGTGAATGTGATGTTGGTACTGTGATGGTCCTGTTCTGTGAATGTATTGTTGGTACTCTGGTGGTTCTGTTCTGTGATTGTAATGCTGGTACTGCAGTGGTTCTGTTCTGGGAATGTAACATTGGTACTGAGGTGGTTCTGTTCACTGAGTGTAGAGTTGCTATTGTGGTGAATCTGTTCTGGGAATTTAGTGTTGGTACTGTGGTGGTTCTGTTTTGCGAATGTAATGTTGGTACTGTGATGGTTCTGTTCTGTGAATGTATTGTTGGTACTGTGGTGGTTCTGTTCTGTGAATGCAGTGATGGTACTATGGTGGTTGTGTTCTTTGAATGTGATGTTGGTACTGTGGTGGTTCTGTTCTGGAAATGTAGTGTTGTTACTGTGGTGCATCTGTTCTGGTTCATAGACTGGTTCATAGATTAGTACTAAGCTAACTGCCTGTGCGAGCCATTTTAAGCCTAGCCAATTATCCCTTGTGAGACTCGAACCCTGCACCTTGTGTTTGTAAGGCAAACACCTTAACCATTAGGCCACCCTCCCAACCCTGAGGTGAATGTAGTGCTAGTAGTGTGATGGTTCTGTTCTGTGAAAGTAAAGTTGGTACTGTGGTGGTTCTGTTCCATAAATGTAGTGCTGGTACTGTTGTGCTTCTGTTCTTTGAAAGCAATGTTGATACTGTAATGGTTCTGTTCTGTGAATGAAATGCTGGTACTGCAGTGGTTCTGTTCTATGAATGTAATGCTGGTACTGCAGTGGCTCTGTTCTGTGAATGTGATGTTGGTACTGTGATTATTCTGTTCTGAGAATGTGATGGTACTGTGGTGGCTGTGTTCTGTGAATGTAGTGTTGGTACTGTGGTGGTTCTGTTCTGTGAATGTAGTGCTGATACTGTGGTGGTTCTGTTCTGTGAATGTAATGCTGTATTGTGGGGGTTCTGTTCTGTGAATGTGGTATTGGTACTCTGAAGTGCTGTTCTGCGAATGTAATGATGGTACTGTGGTGGTTCTGTTCTGTGAATGTAGTGTTGATACTGTGGTGGTTCTGTTCTGTGAATATAATGTTGGTACTGTGATGGTTCTGTTCTCTGAATGTAATGCTGGTACTGTCGTGGTTCTGTTCTGTGAATGTAATGTTGGTACTGTAGTGGTTCTGTTCTGTGAATGTAATGCTGGCACCGAGGTTGTTCTATTCTGTGAATGTTGTGTTGGTACTGTGGGGGCTCTGTTATGTGAATATAATGCTGGTACTGTTGTTATTTTCTGAGAATGTAATCTTAGTACTGTGGTGATTTTCTACTGTGAATGGGATGTTGGTAATCTGATGGTTCTGTTCTGTGAATAAGAGTAAAATAAATGTTTTTTTCTGTGAATATGTTATTGGTACTGTAATGGTTCTGTTCTGTGAATGTAATGCTGGTACTGTGGTGGTTCTGTTCTGCAAATGTAATGTTGGTTCTGTTTTATTTCTTTTTTGTGAATGTAGTTTGGTACTTTCATGGTTCTGTTCTGTGATTGTGATGTTGATACTGTCGTGGTTCTGTTCTCTGAAAGTAATGTTGGTACTGTGAACAATCTTTTCTGTGAATGTAATGTAAGTACTGTGATGGTTCTGTTCTGTGAATGTAATGGTGGTACTGTGGTGGTTCTGTTCTGTGACTGTAGTGTTGGTAATGTGATGGTTCTGTTCTATGATTGGGATGTTGGCACTGTCGTGGTTCTGTCTGTGAATTTAATGTTGGTACTGTGATCATTCCATTCTGTGAATGTAATGTTGGTACTCCGATGGTTCTGTGAATGTAATGTTGGTACTGTGATGGTTTTGTTGTGTAAATGTAATGTTGGTACTGTTGTGAATCTGTTCTGTAAATATAATGCTGATATTGTGGTAGATCTATTCTGTGAATGTATAACTGATATTGTGGTGGTTCTATTCTGATAATGTTGATTTGGTGATGTGATGGTTCTGTTTTGTGAATGTAATTCTGGTACTGCAGTGGTTCTGTTCTGTGAATGTAATGTTGGTACTGTGGTGCTTCTGTTCTCTGAATGTAGTGCTAGTACTGTGGTGCTTCTGTTCTGTGAAAGTCGTGTTGGTACTGTGGTGGTTCTGCTCTGTGAATGTAATTTTGGTACTATGATGGTTCTGTTGTGTGAATTTAATGTTGGTACTGTGATGGTTCTGTTTTGTGAACGTAATACTGGTACTGTGCTGGTTCTGTTCAGTGAATGTTATGGCAGTACTGTTTTGGTTCTGTTCTGTGAATGTAGTGTTGGTAATGTGATGATTTTGTTTTGTGATTGTAATGTTGGTACTGTCTTGGTTCTGTTCTGTGAATGTGATTTTGTTACTGTGATGATTCTGTTCTGTGAATGTAATGGTGGCACTGTGGTGGTTAGTTCTGTGAATGTAGGGTTGGTACTGTGATGGTTCTATTCTGTGAATGTAATGCTGGCACTGTGGTGGTTTTATTCTGTGAATGTAGTGTTGGTACTGTGATGGATCTGATCTGTGAATGTAATATTGGTACTGCGGTGGTTCTGATCTATGAATGTAAAGTTGGTACTCTGGTGATTCTGTTCTGTGAATGTAGTGTTGGTCCTATGGTGGTTCTGTTCTGTGAATATGATGTTGGTACTGTAGTGGTTCTGTTCTGCGAATGTAGTTTTGGTCCTATGGTGGTTCTGTTCTCTGAATGTGATGTTGGTATTGTAGTTGTTCTGTTCTGTGAATGTAGTGTTGGTACTGTGGTGGTTCTGTTCTGTGAATGTAGTGCTGGTACTGTGGTGGTTCTGTTCTGTGAATGTAGTTCTGGTACTGTGGTGGTTCTGTTCTGTGAAGGTAATGTTGGTACTGTGGTTGTTCTGTTCTGTGAATGTAATGTTGGTATTGTGGTGATTCTGTTCTGTGAATGTAAAATAGGTACTATCATGGTTCTGTTCTGTGAATGTAATGTTCGTACTGCAGTGGTTGTGTTCTGTGAATGTAATGTTGGCACTGTGATGGTTCTGTTCTGTGAATGTGATGTTAGTACTGTGGTGGTTCTGTTCAGTGAATGTGATGTTAGTACTGTGGTGGATCTGTTCTGTGAATGTAGTGATGGTACTGCGGTGGTTTTGTTCTCTGACTGTAGTGTTGGTATTGTGATGGTTTTGTTCTGTGAATGTAATGTTGGTACTGCAGTTGTTCTTTGCTGTTAATGTGATTTTGGTACTGTGGTGGTTCCGTTCTCTGAACTTAGTGTTGGCATTGTGGTGGTTCTGTTTTGTGAATGTAATGGTGGTACTGCAGTGGTTCTGCTCTGTGAATGTGATGTTGGTACTGTGATGGTTATGTTCTGTGAATGCAGTGTTCGTACTGTAGTTGTTATTTTCTGTGATTGTGATGTTGGTCCTGTGGTGGTTCTGTTCTGAATGTGATGTTTGTACTCTGGTAGTTCTGTTCTGTGAATGTAATGGTACTGTGATGGTTCTGTTCTGTGAATGCAATGTTGGTACTGTAGTGGTTCTGTTCTGGGAATGTAACATTGGTACTGTGGTGGTTCTGTTTGCTGAATGTAGTGTTGATACTTTGGTGGATCTGTTCTGTGAATATAGTGTTGGTACTGTGGTGGTTCTGTTTTACGAATGTAATTTCGGTACTTTGATGGTTCTCTTCTGTGAATGTCTTGTTGGTACAGTGGTGGTTCTGTTCTGTGAATGTAATGGTGGTACTGTTTTGGTTCTGTTCTGTGAATGTAGTGTTGGTAATGTGATGATTTTGTTCTGTGATTGTGATGTTGGTACTGTTGTGGTTCTGTTCTGGGAATGTAATGTTGTTACTGTGATGATTCTGTTCTGTGAATGTAATGTTGGCACTGTGGCGGTTAGTTCTGGGAATGTAGGGTTGGTACTGTGATGGTTCTATTCTGTGAATGCAATGCTGGTACTGTGGTGGTTCTGTTCTGTGACTGTAATGTTGGTACTGTGATGGTTCTGTTCTGTGAATGTAATGTTCGTACTGTGGTGATTATTTCTTTGAATGTAATGATTTTGTGGTGGTTCGGTTCTGTGAATGTAGTGTTGGTACTATGGTGGTTCTGTTCTGTGAATGTAGTGCTGGTACTGTGGTGGTTCTGCACTGTGAATGAAATGCTGGTACTGCTGTGGTTCTGTTCTGTGAATAATGCTGTATTGTGGGGGTTCTGTTCTGTGAATGTGGTATTGGTACTGTGAAGGTGCTGTTCTGCGAATGTAATGATGGTACTGTGGTGGTTCTGTTCTGCGAATGTAGTGTTGATACTGTGGTGGTTCTGTTCTGTGAATATAATGTTGGTACTGTGATGGTTCTGTTCTCTGAATGTAATGCTGGTACTGTGGTGGTTCTGTTCTGTGAATGTAATGTTGGTACTGTAGTGGTTCTGTTCTGTGAATGTAATGCTGGTACTGTGGTTGTTATTTTCTGTGAATGTAATGTTAGTACTGTGGTGATTTTCTACTGTGAATGGGATGTTGGTAATCTGATGGTTCTGTTCTGTGAATAAGAGTACAATAAATGTTCTTTTCTGTGAATATGTTATTGGTACTGTAATGGTTCTGTTCTATGAATGTAATGCTGGTACTGTGGTGGTTCTATTCTGCAAATGTAATGTTGGTTCTGTTTTATTTCTTTTTTGTGAATGTAGTTTGATACTTTCATGGTTCTGTTCTGTGATTGTGATGTTGATACTGTCGTGATTCTGTTCTCTGAAAGTAATGTTGGTACTGTGAACAATCTTTTCTGTGAATGTAATGTAAGTACTGTGATGGTTCTGTTCTGTGAATGTAATGGTGGTACTATGGTGGTTCTGTTCTGTGACTGTAGTGTTGGTAATGTGATGGTTCTGTTCTATGATTGGGATGTTGGCACTGTCGTGGTTCTGTCTGTGAATTTAATGTTGGTACTGTGATCATTCCATTCTGTGAATGTAATGTTGGTACTCCGATGGTTCTGTGAATGTAATGTTGGTACTGTGTTGGTTCTGTTCTATGAATGTAATGTTGGTACTGTTGTGAATCTGTTCTGTAAATATAATGCTGATATTGTGGTATTTCTATTCTGTGAATGTATAACTGATATTGTGGTGGTTCTATTCTGATAATGTTGATTTGGTGAT
The DNA here is from genome assembly GCF_019279795.1 of Protopterus annectens. Lineage (NCBI taxonomy): Eukaryota > Metazoa > Chordata > Ceratodontiformes > Protopteridae > Protopterus > Protopterus annectens. Next base: position 1,196,596,277 of record NC_056737.1, read on the forward strand.
GTGATGGTTCTGTTTTGTGAATGTAATTCTGGTACTGCAGTGGTTCTGTTCTGTGAATGTAATGTTGGTACTGTGGTGCTTCTGTTCTCTGAATGTAGTGCTATTACTGTGGTGCTTCTGTTCTGTGAAAGTCGTGTTGGTACTGTGGTGGTTCTGCTCTGTGAATGTAATTTTGGTACTATGATGGTTCTGTTCTGTGAATTTAATGTTGGTACTGTGATGGTACTGTTTTGTGAACGTAATACTGGTACTGTGCTGGTTCTGTTCAGTGAATGTTATGGCAGTACTGTTTTGGTTCTGTTCTGTGAATGTAGTGTTGGTAATGTGATGATTTTGTTTTGTGATTGTAATGTTGGTACTGTCATGGTTCTGTTCTGTGAATCTGATTTTGTTACTGTGATGATTCTGTTCTGTGAATGTAATGGTGGCACTGTGGTGGTTAGTTCTGTGAATGTAGGGTTGGTACTGTGATGGTTCTATTCTGTGAATGTAATGCTGGCACTGTGGTGGTTTTATTCTGTGAATGTAGTGTTGGTACTGTGATGGATCTGATCTGTGAATGTAATATTGGTACTGCGGTGGTTCTGATCTATGAATGTAATGTTGGTACTCTGGTGATTCTGTTCTGTGAATGTAGTGTTGGTCCTATGGTGGTTCTGTTCTGTGAATATGATGTTGGTACTGTAGTGGTTCTGTTCTGTGAATGTAGTGTTGGACCTATGGTGGTTCTGTTCTATGAATGTGATGTTGGTACTGTAGTTGTTCTGTTCTGTGAATGTAGTGTTGGTACTGTGGTGGTTCTGTTCTGTGAATGTAGTGCTGGTACTGTGGTGGTTCTGTGAATGTAGTTCTGGTACTGTGGTGGTTCTGTTCTGTGAAGGTAATGTTGGTACTGTGGTTGTTCTGTTCTGTGAATGTAATGTTGGTATTGTGGTGATTCTGTTCTGTGAATGTAAAATAGGTACTATCGTGGTTCTGTTCTGTGAATGTAATGTTCGTACTGCAGTGGTTGTGTTCTGTGAATGTAATGTTGGCACTGTGGCGGTTAGTTCTGGGAATGTAGGGTTGGTACTGTGATGGTTCTATTCTGTGAATGCAATGCTGGTACTGTGGTGGTTCTGTTCTGTGACTGTAATGTTGGTACTGTGATGGTTCTGTTCTGTGAATGTAATGTTCGTACTGTGGTGATTATTTTTTTGAATGTAATGATTTTGTGGTGGTTCGGTTCTGTGAATGTAGTGTTGGTACTATGGTGGTTCTGTTCTGTGAATGTAGTGCTGGTACTGTGGTGGTTCTGCACTGTGAATGTAATGCTGGTACTGCTGTGGTTCTGTTCTGTGAATAATGCTGTATTGTGGGGGTTCTGTTCTGTAAATGTGGTATTGGTACTGTGAAGGTGCTGTTCTGCGAATGTAATGATGGTACTGTGGTGGTTCTGTTCTGTGAATGTAGTGTTGATACTGTGGTGGTTCTGTTCTGTGAATATAATGTTGGCACTGTGATGGTTCTGTTCTCTGAATGTAATGCTGGTACTGTGGTGGTTCTGTTCTGTGAATGTAATGTTGGTACTGTAGTGGTTCTGTTCTGTGAATGTAATGCTGGTACTGTGGTTGTTATTTTCTGTGAATGTAATGTTAGTACTGTGGTGATTTTCTACTGTGAATGGGATGTTGGTAATCTGATGGTTCTGTTCTGTGAATAAGAGTACAATAAATGTTCTTTTCTGTGAATATGTTATTGGTACTGTAATGGTTCTGTTCTGTGAATGTAATGCTGGTACTGTGGTGGTTCTATTCTGCAAATGTAATGTTGATACTGTTTTATTTCTGTTCTGTGAATGTAGCTTGGTACTTTCATGGTTCTGTTCTGTGATTGTGATGTTGATACTGTCGTGGTTCTGTTCTCTGAAAGGAATGTTGGTAATGTGAACAATCTGTTCTGTGAATGTAATGTAAGTACTGTGGTGGTTCTGTTCTGTGAATGTAATGGTGGTACTGTGGTGGTTCTGTTCTGTGACTGCAGTGTTGGTAATGTGATGGTTCTGTTCTATGATTGTGATGCTGGCACTGTCGTGGTTCTGTCTGTGAATTTAATGTTGGTACTGTGATCGTTCCATTCTGTGAATGTAATGTTGGTACTCCGATGGTTCTGTGAATGTAATGTTGGTACTGTGTTGGTTCTGTTCTATGAATGTAATGTTGGTACTGCTGTGAATCTGTTCTGTAAATATAATGCTGATATTGTGGTAGTTCTATTCTGTGAATGTATAACTGATATTGTGGTGGTTCTATTCTGATAATGTTGATTTGGTGATGTGATGGTTCTGTTTTGTGAATGTAATTCTGGTACTGTAGTGGTTCTGTTCTGTGAATGTAATGTTGGTACTCTGGTGGTTCTGTTCTCTGAATGTAGTGTTAGTACTGTGGTGCTTCTGTTCTGTGAAAGTTATGTTGGTCCTGTGGTGGTTCTGCACTGTGAATGTAATTTTGGTACTATGATGGTTCTGTTCTGTGAATTTAATGTTGGTACTGTGATGGTTCTGTTTTGTGAATGTAATACTGGTACTGTGCTGGTTCTGTTCTGTGAATGTAATAGCAGTACTGTTTTGGTTCTGTTCTTTGAATGTAGTGTTGGCAATGTGATGATTTTGTTTTGTGATTGTAATGTTGGTACTGTCATGGTTCTGTTCTGTGAATGTGATTTTGTTACTGTGATGATTCTGTTCTGTGAATGTAATGGTGGCACTGTGGTGGTTAGTTCTGTGAATGTAGGGTTGGTACTGTGATGGTTCTATTCTGTGAATGTAATGCTGGCACTGTGGTGGTTCTGTTCTGTGAATGTAGTGTTGGTACTGTGTTTTTTCTGTTATGTGACTGTAATGTTGGTATTGTGATGGTTCTGTTCTGTGAATGTAATGTTCGTACGGTGGTGATTATTTCTTTGAATGTAATGATTTTGTGGTGGTTCTATTCTGTGAATGTAGAGTTGGTACTGTGATGGTTCTGTTCTGTGAATGTAATGTTGGTACTGTAATGGTTCTGTTCTGTGAATGTAGTGTTGGTACTGTGATGGATCTGATCTGTGAATGTAATATTGGTACTGCAGTGGTTCTGATCTATGAATGTAATGTTGGTACTCTGGTGATTCTGTTCTATGAATGTAGTGTTGGTACTATGGTGGTTTTGTTCTGTGAATGTGATGTTGGTACTGTAGTTGTTCTGTTCTGTGAATGTAGTGTTGGTACTGTGGTGGTTCTGTTCTGTGAATGTAGTGCTGGTACTGTGGTGGTTCTGTTCTGTGAATGTAGTTCTGGTACTGTGGTGGTTCTGTTCTGTGAAGGTAATTTTGGTACTGTGGTTGCTCTGTTCTGTGAATGTAAAATAGGTACTATCGTGGTTGTGTTCTGTGAATGTAATGTTGGTACTGCAGTGGTTGTGTTCAGTGAATGTGATGTTAGTACTGTGGTGGTTCTGTTCTGTGAATGTAGTGATGGTACTGTGGTGGTTCTGTTCTGTGACTGTAGTGTTGGTATTCTGATAGTTTTGCTCTATGAATGTAATGTTGGTATTGCGGTGGTTCTTTGCTGTTAATGTGATGTTGGTACTGTGGTGGTTCTCTTCTCTGAATGAAGTGTTGGTACTGTGGTGGTTCTGTTCTTTGAATTTAGTGTTGGTATTGTGATGGTTTGTTCTGTGAATGTAATGTTGATACTGCAGTTGTTCTTTGCTGTTAATGTGATTTTGGCACTGTGGTGGTTCTGTTCTGTGAACTTAGTGTTGGCATTGTGGTGGTTCTGTTTTGTGAATGTAATGTTGGTACTGCAGTGGTTCTGTTCTGGGAATGTAACATTGGTACTGTGGTGGTTCTGTTCGCTGAATGTAGTGTTGATACTTTGGTGGATCTGTTCTGTGAATGTAGTGTTGGTACTGTGGTGGTTCTGTTTTGTGAATGTAATTTTGGTACTTTGATGATTCTCTTCTGTGAATGCCTTGTTGGTACAGTGGTGATTCTGTTCTGTGAATGTAATGGTGGTACTGTTTTGGTTCTCTTCTGTGAATGTAGTGTTGGTAATGTGATGATTTTGTTCTGTGATTGTGATGTTGGTACTGTCGTGGTTCTGTTCTGGGAATGTAATGTTGTTACTGTGATGATTCTGTTCTGTGAATGTAATGTTGGCACTGTGGTGGTTAGTTTTGGGAATGTAGGGTTGGTACTGTGATGGTTCTATTCTGTGAATGTAATGCTGGTACTGTGGTGGTTCTGTTCTGTGACTGTAATGTTGGTACTGTGATGGTTCTGTTCTGTGAATGTAATGTTCATACTGTGGTGATTATTTCTTTGAATGTAATGATTTTGTGGTGTTCGGTTCTGTGAATGTGGAGTTGGTACTGTGATGGTTCTGTTCTGTGAATGTAGTGTTGGTACTGTGATGGATCTGATCTGTGAATGTAATATTGTTACTGTAGTAGTCCTGATCTATGAATGTAATGTTGGTACTGCGATGATTCTGTTCTGTGAACGTAATGGTGGCACTGTGGTGGTTCGTTCTGTGAATGTAGGGTTGGTGCTGTGATGGTTCTATTCTGTGAATGTAATGCTGGCACTGTGGTGGTTCTGTTCTGTGAATGTAGTGTTGGTACTGTGGTTTTTCTGTTATGTGACTGTAATGTTGGTACTGTGATGGTTCTGTTCTGTGAATGTAATGTTCGTACGGTCGTGATTATTTCTTTGAATGTAATGATTTTGTGGTGGTTTTATTCTGTGAATGTAAAGTTGATACTGTGATGGTTCTGTTCTGTGAATGTAATGTTGGTACTGTAATGGTTCTGTTCTGTGAATGTAGTGTTAGTACTGTGATGGATCTGATCTGTGAATGTAATATTGGTACTGTGGTGGTTCTGATCTATGAATATAGTGTTGGTACTGTGATGGATCTGATCTGTGAATGTAATATTGGTACTGTGGTAGTCCTGATCTATGAATGTAATGTTGGTATTGTAATGATTCTGTTCTGTGAATGTAATGGTGGCACTGTGGTGGTTAGTTCTTTGAATGTAGGGTTGGTACTGTGATGGTTCTATTCTGTGAATGTAATGCTGGCACTGTGGTGGTTCTGTTCTGTGAATGTAGTGCTGGTACTGTGGTATTTCTGTTATGTGACTGTAATGTTGGTACTGTGATGGTTCTGTTCTGTGAATGTAATGTTCGTATGGAGGTGATTATTTCTTTGAATGCAATGATTTTGTTGTGGTTCTATTCTGTGAATGTAGAGTTAGTACTGTGATGGTTCTGTTCTGTGAATGTAATGTTGGTACTGTAATGGTTCTGTTCTGTGAATGTAGTGTTGGTACTGTGATGGATCTGATCTGTGAATGTAATATTGGTACTGCGGTGATTCTGTTCTGTGAATGTAGTGTTGGTCCTATGGTGGTTCTTTTCTGTGAATGTGATGTTGGTACTGTAGTGGTTCTCTTCTGTGAATGTAGTGTTGGTCCTATGGTGGTTCTGTGAATGTGATGTTGGTACTGTAGTTGTTCTGTTCTGTGAATGTAGTGTTGGTACTGTGGTGGTTCTGTTCTGTGAATGTAGTGTTGGTACTGTGGTGGTTCTGTTCTGTGAAGGTAATGTTGGTACTGTGGTTGTTCTGTTCTGTGAATGTAATGTTGGTATTGTGGGGATTCTGTTCTGTGAATGTAAAATAGGTACTATCGTGGTTCTGTTCTGTGAATGTAATGTTAGTACTGCAGTGGTTGTGTTCTGTGAATGTAATGTTGGCACTGTGATGGTTCTGTTCTGTGAATGTGATGTTAGTACTGTGGTGGTTCTGTTCTGTGAATGTAGTGATGTTACTGTGGTGGTTCTGTTCTGTGACTGCAGTGTTGGTATTGTGATGGTTTTGTTCTGTGAATGTAATGTTGATACTGCAGTTGTTCTTTGCTGTTAATGTGATTTTGGTACTGTGGTGGTTCTGTTCTTTGAACTTAGTGTTGGCATTGTGGTGGTTCTGTTTTGTGAATGTAATGGTGGTACTGCAGTGGTTCTGCTCTGTGAATGTGATGTTGGTACTGTGATGGTTCTGTTCTGTGAATGCAGTGTTGGTACTGTGGTTGTTCTTTTCTGTGATTGTGATGTTGGTCCTGTGGTGGTTCTGTTCTGTGAATGTGATGTTTGTACTCTGGTACTTCTGTTCTGTGAATGTAATGGTACTGTGATGGTTCTGTTCTGTGAATGTAATGTTGGTACTGCAGTGGTTCTGTTCTGGGAATGTAATGTTGGTACTGTGGTTGTTCTGTTCGCTGAATGTAGTGTTGATACTTTGGTGGATCTGTTCTGTGAATGTAGTGTTGGTACTGTGGTGGTTCTGTTTTGTGAATGTAATTTTGGTACTTTGATGGTTCTGTTCTGTGAATGTATTGTTGGTACAGTGGTGGTTCGGTTCTGTGAATGTATTGCTGGTACAGTGGTGGTTCTGTTCTGTGAATGTAGTGTTGGTAATGTGATGATTTTGTTCTGTGATTGTGATGTTGGTACTGTTGTGGTTCTGTTCTGTGAATGTACTGTTGTTACTTTGATGATTCTGTTCTGTGAATGTAATGTTGGCACTGTGGTGGTTAGTTCTAGGAATGTAGGGTTGGTACTGTGATGGTTCTATTCTGTGAATGTAATGCTGATATTGTGGTGGTTCTGTTCTGTGACTGTAATGTTGGTACTGTGATGGTTCTGTTCTGTGAATGTAATGTTCGTACTGTGGTGATTATTTCTTTGAATGTAATGATTTTGTGGTGGTTCGGTTCTACGAATGTAGAGTTGGTACTGTGATGGTTCTGTCCTGTGAATGTAATGTTGGTACTGTAATTGTTCTGTTCTGTGAATGTAGTGTTGGTACTGTGATGGATCTGATCTGTGAATGTAATATTGGTACTGTGGTAGTCCTGATCTATGAATGTAATGTTGGTACTGTGGTGATTCTGTTCTGTGAATGTAGTGTTGGTACTGTGGTGTTTCTGTTCTGTGAATGTAGTGCTGGTACTGTGGTGGTTCTGCACTGTGAATGTAATGCTGGTACTGCTGTGGTTCTGTTCTGTGAAGGTAATGCTGTATTGTGGGGGTTCTGTTCTGTGAATGTGGTATTGGTACTGTGAAGCTGCTGTTCTGCAAATGTAATGTTGGTACTGTGGTGGTTCTGTTCTGTGAATGTAGTGTTGATACTGTGGTGGTTCTGTTCTGTGAATATAATGTTGGTATTGTGATGGTTCTGTTCTCTGAATGTAATGCTGGTACTGTGGTGGTTCTGTTCTGTGAATGTAATGTTGGTACTGTAGTGGTTCTGTTCTGTGAATGTAATGCTGGCACTGAGGTTGTTCTGTTCTGTGAATGTTGTGTTGGTACTGTAGTGGTTCTGTTATGTGAATGTAATGCTGGTACTGTAGTTGTTATTTTCTGTAAATGTAATGTTAGTACTGTGGTGATTTTCTACAGTGAATGGGATGTTGGTAATCTGATGGTTCTGTTCTGTGAATAAGAGTACAATAAATGTTCTTTTCTGTGAATATGTTATTGGTACTGTAATGGTTCTGTTCTGTGAATGTATTGCTGGTACTGTGGTGGTTCTATTCTGCAAATGTAATGTTGGTACTGTTTTATTTCTGTTCTGTTAATGTAGTTTGGTTCTTTCATGGTTCTGTTCTGTGATTGTGATGTTGATACTGTCGTGGTTCTGTTCTCTGAAGGTAATGTTGGTACTGTGAACGACCTGTTCTGTGAATGTAATGTAACTACTGTTGTGGTTCTGTTCTGTGAATGTAATGGTGGTACTGTGGTGGTTCTGTTCTGTGACTGCAGTGTTGGTAATGTGATGGTTCTGTTCTATGATTGGGATGTTGGCACTGTCGTGGTTCTGTCTGTGAATTTAATGTTGGTACTGTGATCGTTCCATTCTGTGAATGTAATGTTGGTACTCGATGGTTCTGTGAATGTAATGTTGGTACTGTGGTGGTTCTGTTCTATGAATGTAATATTGGTACTGTTATGAATCTGTTCTGTAAATATAATGCTGATATTGTGGTAGTTCTATTCTATGAATGTATAACTGATATTGTGGTGGTTCTATTCTGATAATGTTGATTTGGTGATGTGATGGTTCTGTTTTGTGAATGTAATTCTGGTACTGCAGTGGTTCTGTTCTGTGAATGTAATGTTGGTACTGTGGTGGTTCTGTTCTCTGAATGTAGTGTTAATACTGTGGTGCTTCTGTTCTGTGAAAGTCATGTTGGTACTGTGATGGTTCTGCTCTGTGAATGTAATTTTGGTACTATGATGGTTCTGTTCTGTTCTGTGAATTTAATGTTGGTACTGTGATGGTTCTGTTTTGTGAACGTAATACTGGTACTGTGCTGGTTCTGTTCTTTGAATGTAATGGCGGTACAGTTTTGGTTATGTTCTGTGAATGTAGTGTTGGTAATGTGATGATTTTGTTTTGTGATTGTAATGTTGGTACTGTCATGGTCCTGTTCTGTGAATGTGATTTTGTTACTGTGATGATTCTGTTCTGTGAATGTAATGGTGGCACTGTGGTGGTTAGTTCTGTGAATGTAGGGTTGGTACTGTGATGGTTCTATTCTGTGAATGTAATGCTGGCACTGTGGTGGTTCTGTTCTGTGAATGTAATGTTCATACAGTGGTGATTATTTCTTTGAATGTAATGATTTTGTGGTGGTTCTATCCTGTGAATGTAGAGTTGGTACTGTGATGGTTCTGTTCTGTGAATGTAGTGTTGGTACTGTGATGGGTCTGATCTGTGAATGTAATATTGGTACTGTGGAGGTTCTGATCTATGAATGTAATATTGGTACTATGGTGATTCTGTTCTGTGAATGTAGTGTTGGTCCTATGGTGGTTCTGTTCTGTGAATGTGATGTTGGTACTGTGGTGGTTCTGTTCTGTGAATGTGATGTTGGTAGTGTAGTTGTTATGTTCTGTGAATGTGGTGTTAGTACTGTGGTGGCTCTGTTCTGTGAATGTAGTGCTGGTACTGTGGTGGTTCTGTTCTGTGAATGTAGTTCTGGTACTGTGGTGGTTCTGTTCTGTGAAGGTAATGTTGGTACAGTGGTTGTTCTGTTCTGTGAATGTAATGTTGGTATTGTGGTAATTCTGTTCTGTGAATGTACAATAGGTACTATCGTGGTTCTGTTCTGTGAATGTAATGTTGGTACTGCAGTGGTTGTGTTCTGTGAATGTAATGTTGGCACTGTGATGGTTCTGTTCTGTGAATGTGATGTTAGTACTATGGTGGTTCTGTTCAGTGAATGTGATGTTAGTACTGTGGTGTTTCTGTTCTGTGAATGTAGTGATGGTACTGTGGTAGTTCTGTTCTGTGACTGTAGTGTTGGTATTCTAATAGTTTTGCTCTATGAATGTAATGTTGGTATTGCGGTGGTTCTTTGCTGTTAATGTGATGTTGGTACTGTAGTGGTTCTCTTCTGTGAATGTAGTGTTGGTACTGTGGTGGTTCTGTTCTGTGAATTTAGTGTTGGTATTGTGATGGTTTTGTTCTGTGAATGTAATGTTGGTACTGCAGTTGTTCTTTGCTGTTAATGTGATTTTGGTACTGTGGTGGTTCTGTTCTGTGAACTTAGTGTTGGCATTGTGGTGGTTCTGTTTTGTGAATGTAATGTTGGTACTGCAGTGGTTCTGCTCTGTGAATGTGATGCTGGTACTGTGATGGTTCTGTTCTGTGAATGCAGTGTTGGTACTGTGGTTGTTCTTTTCTGTGATTGTGATGTTGGTCCTGTGGTGGTTCTGTTCTGTGAATGTGATGTTTGTACTCTGGTAGTTCTGTTCTGTGAATGTAATGATACTGTGATGGTTTTGTTCTGTGAATGTAATGTTGGTACTGTAGTGGTTCTGTTCTGGGAGTGTAACGTTGGTACTGTGTTGGTTCTGTTCGCTGAATGTAGTGTTGATACTTTGGTGGATCTGTTCTGTGAATGTAGTGTTGGTACTGTGGTGGTTCTGTTTTGTGAATGTAATTTTGGTACTTTTATGGTTCTGTTCTGTGAATGTATTGTTGGTACAGTGGTGGTTCTGTTCTGTGTATGTAATGGTGGTACTGTTTTGGTTCTGTTCTGTGAATGTAGTGTTGGTAATGTGATGATTTTGTTCTGTGATTGTGATGTTGGTACTGTCGTGGTTCTGTTCTGGGAATGTAATGTTGTTACTGTGATGATTCTGTTCTGTGAATGTAATGTTGGCACTGTGGTGGTTAATTCTGCAATGTAGGGTTGGTACTGTGATGGTTCCATTCTGTGAATGTAATGCTGGTACTGTGGTGGTTCTGTTCTGTGACTGTAATGTTGGTACTGTGATGGTTCTGTTCTGTGAATGTAATGTTCATACTGTAGTGATTATTTCTTTGCATGTAATGATTTTGTGGTGGTTCGGTGCTGTGAATGTAGTGTTGGTACGGTGATGGTTCTATTCTGTGAATGTAATGTTGGTACTGTAATTGTTCTGTTCTGTGAATGTAGTGTTGGTACTGTGATGGATCTGATCTGTGAATGTAATATTGGTACTGTTGTAGCCCTGATCTATGAATGTAATGTTAGTACTGTGGTGATTCTGTTCTGTGAATGTAGTGTTGGTACTGTGGTGGTTCTGTTCTGTGAATGTAGTGCTGGTACTGTGGTGGTTCTGTTCTGTGAATGTAATGTTGGTGCTGTGGTGATTCTGTTCTGTGAATGTAATGGTGGTACTGTTTTGGTTCTCTTCTGTGAATGTAGTGTTGGTAATGTGATGATTTTGTTCTGTGATTGTGATGTTGGTACTGTCGTGGTTCTGTTCTGGGAATGTAATGTTGTTACTGTGATGATTCTGTTCTGTGAATGTAATGTTGGCACTGTGGTGGTTAGTTTTGGGAATGTAGGGTTGGTACTGTGATGGTTCTATTCTGTGAATGTAATGCTGGTACTGTGGTGGTTCTGTTCTGTGACTGTAATGTTGGTACTGTGATGGTTCTGTTCTGTGAATGTAATGTTCATACTGTGGTGATTATTTCTTTGAATGTAATGATTTTGTGGTGTTCGGTTCTGTGAATGTGGAGTTGGTACTGTGATGGTTCTGTTCTGTGAATGTAGTGTTGGTACTGTGATGGATCTGATCTGTGAATGTAATATTGTTACTGTAGTAGTCCTGATCTATGAATGTAATGTTGGTACTGCGATGATTCTGTTCTGTGAACGTAATGGTGGCACTGTGGTGGTTCGTTCTGTGAATGTAGGGTTGGTGCTGTGATGGTTCTATTCTGTGAATGTAATGCTGGCACTGTGGTGGTTCTGTTCTGTGAATGTAGTGTTGGTACTGTGGTTTTTCTGTTATGTGACTGTAATGTTGGTACTGTGATGGTTCTGTTCTGTGAATGTAATGTTCGTACGGTCGTGATTATTTCTTTGAATGTAATGATTTTGTGGTGGTTTTATTCTGTGAATGTAAAGTTGATACTGTGATGGTTCTGTTCTGTGAATGTAATGTTGGTACTGTAATGGTTCTGTTCTGTGAATGTAGTGTTAGTACTGTGATGGATCTGATCTGTGAATGTAATATTGGTACTGTGGTGGTTCTGATCTATGAATATAGTGTTGGTACTGTGATGGATCTGATCTGTGAATGTAATATTGGTACTGTGGTAGTCCTGATCTATGAATGTAATGTTGGTATTGTAATGATTCTGTTCTGTGAATGTAATGGTGGCACTGTGGTGGTTAGTTCTTTGAATGTAGGGTTGGTACTGTGATGGTTCTATTCTGTGAATGTAATGCTGGCACTGTGGTGGTTCTGTTCTGTGAATGTAGTGCTGGTACTGTGGTATTTCTGTTATGTGACTGTAATGTTGGTACTGTGATGGTTCTGTTCTGTGAATGTAATGTTCGTATGGAGGTGATTATTTCTTTGAATGCAATGATTTTGTTGTGGTTCTATTCTGTGAATGTAGAGTTAGTACTGTGATGGTTCTGTTCTGTGAATGTAATGTTGGTACTGTAATGGTTCTGTTCTGTGAATGTAGTGTTGGTACTGTGATGGATCTGATCTGTGAATGTAATATTGGTACTGCGGTGATTCTGTTCTGTGAATGTAGTGTTGGTCCTATGGTGGTTCTTTTCTGTGAATGTGATGTTGGTACTGTAGTGGTTCTCTTCTGTGAATGTAGTGTTGGTCCTATGGTGGTTCTGTGAATGTGATGTTGGTACTGTAGTTGTTCTGTTCTGTGAATGTAGTGTTGGTACTGTGGTGGTTCTGTTCTGTGAATGTAGTGCTGGTACTGTGGTGGTTCTATTCTGTGAATGTAGTTCTGGTACTGTGGTGGTTCTGTTCTGTGAAGGTAATGTTGGTACTGTGGTTGTTCTGTTCTGTGAATGTAATGTTGGTATTGTGGTGATTCTGTTCTGTGAATGTAAAATAGGTACTATCGTGGTTCTGTTCTGTGAATGTAATGTTAGTACTGCAGTGGTTGTGTTCTGTGAATGTAATGTTGGCACTGTGATGGTTCTGTTCTGTGAATGTGATGTTAGTACTGTGGTGGTTCTGTTCTGTGAATGTAGTGATGTTACTGTGGTGGTTCTGTTCTGTGACTGCAGTGTTGGTATTGTGATGGTTTTGTTCTGTGAATGTAATGTTGATACTGCAGTTGTTCTTTGCTGTTAATGTGATTTTGGTACTGTGGTGGTTCTGTTCTTTGAACTTAGTGTTGGCATTGTGGTGGTTCTGTTTTGTGAATGTAATGGTGGTACTGCAGTGGTTCTGCTCTGTGAATGTGATGTTGGTACTGTGATGGTTCTGTTCTGTGAATGCAGTGTTGGTACTGTGGTTGTTCTTTTCTGTGATTGTGATGTTGGTCCTGTGGTGGTTCTGTTCTGTGAATGTGATGTTTGTACTCTGGTACTTCTGTTCTGTGAATGTAATGGTACTGTGATGGTTCTGTTCTGTGAATGTAATGTTGGTACTGCAGTGGTTCTGTTCTGGGAATGTAATGTTGGTACTGTGGTTGTTCTGTTCGCTGAATGTAGTGTTGATACTTTGGTGGATCTGTTCTGTGAATGTAGTGTTGGTACTGTGGTGGTTCTGTTTTGTGAATGTAATTTTGGTACTTTGATGGTTCTGTTCTGTGAATGTATTGTTGGTACAGTGGTGGTTCGGTTCTGTGAATGTATTGCTGGTACAGTGGTGGTTCTGTTCTGTGAATGTAGTGTTGGTAATGTGATGATTTTGTTCTGTGATTGTGATGTTGGTACTGTTGTGGTTCTGTTCTGTGAATGTACTGTTGTTACTTTGATGATTCTGTTCTGTGAATGTAATGTTGGCACTGTGGTGGTTAGTTCTAGGAATGTAGGGTTGGTACTGTGATGGTTCTATTCTGTGAATGTAATGCTGATATTGTGGTGGTTCTGTTCTGTGACTGTAATGTTGGTACTGTGATGGTTCTGTTCTGTGAATGTAATGTTCGTACTGTGGTGATTATTTCTTTGAATGTAATGATTTTGTGGTGGTTCGGTTCTACGAATGTAGAGTTGGTACTGTGATGGTTCTGTCCTGTGAATGTAATGTTGGTACTGTAATTGTTCTGTTCTGTGAATGTAGTGTTGGTACTGTGATGGATCTGATCTGTGAATGTAATATTGGTACTGTGGTAGTCCTGATCTATGAATGTAATGTTGGTACTGTGGTGATTCTGTTCTGTGAATGTAGTGTTGGTACTGTGGTGTTTCTGTTCTGTGAATGTAGTGCTGGTACTGTGGTGGTTCTGCACTGTGAATGTAATGCTGGTACTGCTGTGGTTCTGTTCTGTGAAGGTAATGCTGTATTGTGGGGGTTCTGTTCTGTGAATGTGGTATTGGTACTGTGAAGCTGCTGTTCTGCAAATGTAATGTTGGTACTGTGGTTGTTCTGTTCTGTGAATGTAGTGTTGATACTGTGGTGGTTCTGTTCTGTGAATATAATGTTGGTATTGTGATGGTTCTGTTCTCTGAATGTAATGCTGGTACTGTGGTGGTTCTGTTCTGTGAATGTAATGTTGGTACTGTAGTGGTTCTGTTCTGTGAATGTAATGCTGGCACTGAGGTTGTTCTGTTCTGTGAATGTTGTGTTGGTACTGTGGTGGTTCTGTTATGTGAATGTAATGCTGGTACTGTAGTTGTTATTTTCTGTAAATGTAATGTTAGTACTGTGGTGATTTTCTACAGTGAATGGGATGTTGGTAATCTGATGGTTCTGTTCTGTGAATAAGAGTACAATAAATGTTCTTTTCTGTGAATATGTTATTGGTACTGTAATGGTTCTGTTCTGTGAATGTATTGCTGGTACTGTGGTGGTTCTATTCTGCAAATGTAATGTTGGTACTGTTTTATTTCTGTTCTGTTAATGTAGTTTGGTTCTTTCATGGTTCTGTTCTGTGATTGTGATGTTGATACTGTCGTGGTTCTGTTCTCTGAAGGTAATGTTGGTACTGTGAACGACCTGTTCTGTGAATGTAATGTAACTACTGTTGTGGTTCTGTTCTGTGAATGTAATGGTGGTACTGTGGTGGTTCTGTTCTGTGACTGCAGTGTTGGTAATGTGATGGTTCTGTTCTATGATTGGGATGTTGGCACTGTCGTGGTTCTGTCTGTGAATTTAATGTTGGTACTGTGATCGTTCCATTCTGTGAATGTAATGTTGGTACTCCGATGGTTCTGTGAATGTAATGTTGGTACTGTGGTGGTTCTGTTCTATGAATGTAATATTGGTACTGTTATGAATCTGTTCTGTAAATATAATGCTGATATTGTGGTAGTTCTATTCTATGAATGTATAACTGATATTGTGGTGGTTCTATTCTGATAATGTTGATTTGGTGATGTGATGGTTCTGTTTTGTGAATGTAATTCTGGTACTGCAGTGGTTCTGTTCTGTGAATGTAATGTTGGTACTGTGGTGGTTCTGTTCTCTGAATGTAGTGTTAATACTGTGGTGCTTCTGTTCTGTGAAAGTCATGTTGGTACTGTGATGGTTCTGCTCTGTGAATGTAATTTTGGTACTATGATGGTTCTGTTCTGTTCTGTGAATTTAATGTTGGTACTGTGATGGTTCTGTTTTGTGAACGTAATACTGGTACTGTGCTGGTTCTGTTCTTTGAATGTAATGGCGGTACAGTTTTGGTTCTGTTCTGTGAATGTAGTGTTGGTAATGTGATGATTTTGTTTTGTGATTGTAATGTTGGTACTGTCATGGTCCTGTTCTGTGAATGTGATTTTGTTACTGTGATGATTCTGTTCTGTGAATGTAATGGTGGCACTGTGGTGGTTAGTTCTGTGAATGTAGGGTTGGTACTGTGATGGTTCTATTCTGTGAATGTAATGCTGGCACTGTGGTGGTTCTGTTCTGTGAATGTAATGTTCATACAGTGGTGATTATTTCTTTGAATGTAATGATTTTGTGGTGGTTCTATCCTGTGAATGTAGAGTTGGTACTGTGATGGTTCTGTTCTGTGAATGTAGTGTTGGTACTGTGATGGGTCTGATCTGTGAATGTAATATTGGTACTGTGGAGGTTCTGATCTATGAATGTAATATTGGTACTATGGTGATTCTGTTCTGTGAATGTAGTGTTCGTCCTATGGTGGTTCTGTTCTGTGAATGTGATGTTGGTACTGTGGTGGTTCTGTTCTGTGAATGTGATGTTGGTAGTGTAGTTGTTATGTTCTGTGAATGTGGTGTTAGTACTGTGGTGGCTCTGTTCTGTGAATGTAGTGCTGGTACTGTGGTGGTTCTGTTCTGTGAATGTAGTTCTGGTACTGTGGTGGTTCTGTTCTGTGAAGGTAATGTTGGTACAGTGGTTGTTCTGTTCTGTGAATGTAATGTTGGTATTGTGGTAATTCTGTTCTGTGAATGTACAATAGGTACTATCGTGGTTCTGTTCTGTGAATGTAATGTTGGTACTGCAGTGGTTGTGTTCTGTGAATGTAATGTTGGCACTGTGATGGTTCTGTTCTGTGAATGTGATGTTAGTACTATGGTGGTTCTGTTCAGTGAATGTGATGTTAGTACTGTGGTGTTTCTGTTCTGTGAATGTAGTGATGGTACTGTGGTAGTTCTGTTCTGTGACTGTAGTGTTGGTATTCTAATAGTTTTGCTCTATGAATGTAATGTTGGTATTGCGGTGGTTCTTTGCTGTTAATGTGATGTTGGTACTGTAGTGGTTCTCTTCTGTGAATGTAGTGTTGGTACTGTGGTGGTTCTGTTCTGTGAATTTAGTGTTGGTATTGTGATGGTTTTGTTCTGTGAATGTAATGTTGGTACTGCAGTTGTTCTTTGCTGTTAATGTGATTTTGGTACTGTGGTGGTTCTGTTCTGTGAACTTAGTGTTGGCATTGTGGTGGTTCTGTTTTGTGAATGTAATGTTGGTACTGCAGTGGTTCTGCTCTGTGAATGTGATGCTGGTACTGTGATGGTTCTGTTCTGTGAATGCAGTGTTGGTACTGTGGTTGTTCTTTTCTGTGATTGTGATGTTGGTCCTGTGGTGGTTCTGTTCTGTGAATGTGATGTTTGTACTCTGGTAGTTCTGTTCTGTGAATGTAATGATACTGTGATGGTTTTGTTCTGTGAATGTAATGTTGGTACTGTAGTGGTTCTGTTCTGGGAGTGTAACGTTGGTACTGTGTTGGTTCTGTTCGCTGAATGTAGTGTTGATACTTTGGTGGATCTGTTCTGTGAATGTAGTGTTGGTACTGTGGTGGTTCTGTTTTGTGAATGTAATTTTGGTACTTTTATGGTTCTGTTCTGTGAATGTATTGTTGGTACAGTGGTGGTTCTGTTCTGTGTATGTAATGGTGGTACTGTTTTGGTTCTGTTCTGTGAATGTAGTGTTGGTAATGTGATGATTTTGTTCTGTGATTGTGATGTTGGTACTGTCGTGGTTCTGTTCTGGGAATGTAATGTTGTTACTGTGATGATTCTGTTCTGTGAATGTAATGTTGGCACTGTAGTGGTTAATTCTGCAATGTAGGGTTGGTACTGTGATGGTTCCATTCTGTGAATGTAATGCTGGTACTGTGGTGGTTCTGTTCTGTGACTGTAATGTTGGTACTGTGATGGTTCTGTTCTGTGAATGTAATGTTCATACTGTGGTGATTCTGTTCTGTGAATGTAGTGTTGGTACTGTGGTGGTTCTGTTCTGTGAATGTAGTGCTGGTACTGTGGTGGTTCTGTTCTGTGAATGTAATGTTGGTGCTGTGGTGATTCTGTTCTGTGAATGTAAGGTAGGTACTATTGTGGTTCTGTTCTATGAATGTAATGTTGGTACTGTAGAGGTTGTGTTCTGTGAATGTATTGTTGGAACTGTGGTGGTTCTGTTCTGTGAATGTAATGCTGGCACTGTGATGATTCTGTTCTGTGAATGTGATGTTGGTACTGTGGTGGTTCTGTTCTGTGAATGTAGTGATGGTACTGTGGTGGTTCTGTTCTGTGAATGTAGTGTTGGTATTGTGATAATTTTGTTCTGTGAATGTAATGTTGGTACTGCGGTAGTTCTTTGCTGTTAATGTGATGTTTTTACTGTGGTGGTTCTGTTCTGTGAATGAAGTGCTGGTACTGTGGTGGTTCTGTTCTGTGAATTTAGTGTTGGTATTGTGATGGTTTTGTTCTGTGAATGTAATGTTCTTGCATGTAAGGCTCTTGCCACCCTTATAGTGCCTTTTTTAGGCAAGGGTCAAAGGACAAACCCTCCTCCATAGACAACCCAAGGATAAAAAACTAAAGGTAATGCTACTCAATGCACGCACTCGAGGCTCTCCTCACTATGGAGAAAATCGGTGTCTGTGCAGTAACAGAAACCTGGTTCAAGGCTCCTGAGAGCACCCCAGCACTACCAGGTTATAACTCATACCATGTGTTTCGGCCCCAAAACTCAGACCGAAGCACAAAAGGAGGGGGAGTATCTATATTCATCAAAGATACCTACACCTCCAGGTTTGTGGCACTGCACGAAGCATCGAAAACCATCCTTGTGCAACTAACAGTGGACAAAACTGCCTTTCAGTTTGTAGCCTGCTACAGAACTCCCTCCCTATTACAGGAACCCCACTTGGCATTCCTGAGAACACTGGAGAATATGAAGGTCTCTCCAAACACTATGTTATTGGGTGACTTCAACTACCCAAGCATTGACTGGGAAAACTACTCAAGCCCAAACACCCTCGCCCAATGGTTCCTTGAACTTATAAACTCTAATGCAATGGAACAACTGGTCACCACTCCCACAAGAGGGAACAACATATTGGACCTGGTCATCACCAACATGGGGACTCTATGTTCCACACCAGAGGTAAACCCCTCATTGGTAAGATCAGACCATAAACAAATTTCCCTGGACATCCATATCCCGTCCCCACCCCCAGCCAAGGAAATCACTGTAAAGAATTTCTCAAAAGCCAACTTTGCACTTCTCAAGACTGAGGTGGAATCCTTCAAAGCCCCTGGACCAGTGGATAATACGGCCCAATCCACAGAATCCTTTACAAATGCATTCTATGAGCACCTGCAGGAATGCATGGATCATGCTATCCCAAATAAAACCAAGACTCATTCTTCCAAAAACAGGAGACCGGTCTGGTAGACCGCAGCCATAAATAAGCTATACAACAGAAGGAGGAAGCTACTACATGACAGAGCAAAATCCCAAAAAGGGAAGGCATCTCTGACCAGTATTAGCAAGAAACTTCGATCCCTCATAAAATCATCACAGGCCAGCTTCGAAAGAAAAATTGCCCTAGACACTAAAGATAATCAGAAGGCCTTCTTTAGTTATGTCAGGAACATGGGCGGAAACTCCCAGATATGCTCTGAATTGTTGCATAACGGTACAAAATATACCGAACCTACAGACATAGCCAACATCCTGGCAGACAGATTCAGCGTAAACTTCTCCCCCCCTTCCCCCCAAAGGAGCAAATGCCTATCCCAACTGAATGTAACTGTCCTGACATCACAGATGCACAGGTGAAAGCTGCCCTCTCCAAAGCAAAAAACACAGCATCTATGGGACCGGACGGTGTTCCAGGCTATGTCTTACATGAGCTCCAAGAAGAACTGAACCCTCACATTAAGTCACTGTTCAAACTTAGCCTTACTACAGGATATGTACCCAAAGAATGGCGTACAGCTACAGTGGTCCCACTCCACAAAGGTGGTGCCACAATGGACCCTGGAAACTATCACCCCATAGGCCTGACTAGTCTGGTCTGTAAAGCTATGGAGTGTATTATCATGGAACTCATAAACAACGACATTGGGAGCCTCCAGACACTGGACCCTACCCAATTTGGCTTTGTTAAGGGCAAATCTTGCCTCTTAAACCTAGTTGATTTCTTTGAAACAGTTACCAAAGCCATAGATGAGGGTAAGGTAGTCCACACAGCCTACCTGGACCTCACAAAAGCCTTCGACAGAATACTCCACTCGGGCATCATAAATAAGCTTACCAGCTTAAATATCAACCCCTATATCACAAGATGGGCTGCAAACTGGCTCAGAGATAGAACCCACATGGTCAGAATAGCAGGTGCCATGTCCAAATCCAAACCAGTTACAAGTGGCATCCCACAGGGCTCAGTCCTGGGACCTCTCTAGTTCGGTATATACTTCTCTGAGGTTCAGGCTAACATGGGGGATTATGGCTGAAAAAATTCGCAGATGACTGCAAACTGGGGGCCATAATCGAATCTCCAGCTGACACAAGCATCCTCCAAAAGGGTCTCACAGGGATGGATGCTTGGAGCCAGAGCCACGGCCTCAAGCTAAATGCTAAAAAGTGCATAGTCATCCCCTTTGGGAAAAACAAGCTGCCCACAAATTACCACATAGGTGGAAATCCATTAAGTACGGAAGAAGTAATTAGAGATTTGGGGACCAATGTAGATAGTAATCTCTCCTTTGTTAATCACATTGCCAAAGTGGTTAGAAAGACCTTCTATATAGCCCACCTTATCATGAAAGGGTTTGCATCTAGATCAAGACAGGTCATTGTGCCCCTCTACTCGTCACTCATCAGGCCCATAATTGAATACAATGCCCCTTTTGGGATGTACCTTACCTGACACCTACAGCAACTGGAGAGACCCCAACATTACCTCACCAAGAGGATCATGGGCTACAAACAGATGTCCTATGCAGTTCGACTAAAGAAACTCCAGCTCTACTCAGTTGCTTACCGCCTACTCAGAGGCGATCTATGCCTGACGTACAAAGCCATGTCAAACCCAGAATTAATGGACATGTTCCACCTCAAAAAATCCAAGTCCCTTAGAGCTACACGCTCCAGGGACATAAACCTCAGCACAAAAATAAATAGGATATGCTGGAGGGACAGATTCATTTCCCAGAGGCTCCCCTCACTCTGGAATAGAATCCTAATTCATGTTAGACATAGCCCCTCCCTGACCCTCTTCAAGCAAAATTTGGACGCGTGGATGGGAAATCGCAAATTCACCCCTGGGATCTCTTCTGTGTCCCTGCTAGACAGAGGCACAGTAAACTAATCTTAAAGGGTACCTTCTGTGACCTACTTTACAGAGGCACAGTAGGCTAATCTAATAGGGAGGCGGAAGCCAATACACTCTGGCTAGGCTTATAAATGCCCTAGGGCAGATAGCCTAGTATCTACCTATGAACCTACGTTGGTACTGCCATGGTTCTTTGCTGTTAATGTGATGTTGGTACTGTGGTGGTTCTGTTCTGTGAACTGAGTGTTGGCATTGTGGTGGTTCTGTTTTGTGAATGCAGTGTTGGTACTGCAGTGGTTCTTTTCTGTGAATGTGATGTTGGTACTGTGATGGTTCTGTTCTGTGAATGCAGTGTTGGTACTGTGGTTGTTTTTTTCTGTAATTGTGATGTTGGTCCTGTGGTGGTTGTGTTCTGTGAATGTAATGTTGGTACTCTGGTAGTTCTGTTCTGTGAATTTAATGGTACTGTGACGGTTGTGTTCTGTGAACGGAATGTTGGTACTGCAGTGGTTCTGTTCTGGGATTGTAACGTTGGTACTTTGGTGGTTCTGTTCACTGAATGTAGTGTTGATACTGTGGTGGATCTGTTCTGTGAATGTAGTGTTGGTACTGTGGTGGTTCTGTTTTGTGAATGTAATGTCGGTACTTTGATGGTTCTGTTCTATGAATGTATTGTTGGTACTGTGGCAGTTCTGTACTGTGAATGTAGTGTTGTACTATGGTGTTTCTGTTCTGTGAATGTGATGTTGGTACTGTGGTGGTTCTGTTCTGGAAATGTAGTGTTGGTACTGTGGTGCATCTGCTCTGTGAATGTAGTGCTGGTACTGTGATGGTTCTGTTCTGTGAATAAAATGCTGGCACTGCAGTGGTTCTGTTTTGTGAATGTAATGCTAGTACTGCAGTGTCTCTGTTCTGTGAAAGTGATATTGGTACTGTGATGATTCTGTTATGTCAATGTGATGGTACTGTGGTAGTTCTGTTCTGCGAATGTAGTGTTGGTACTGTGGTGGTTCTGTTCTGTAAATGTAATGCTGGCACTTTGATGGTTTTGTTCTGTAAATGTAATGTTAGTAATCTGATGGTTCTGTTCTGTGAATATGAGTATTATAATGGTTCTTTTCTGTGAATATGTTATTGGTACTGTGATGGTTCTGTTCTGTGAATGCAATGTTGGTACTGTGATGATTCTGTTCAGTGAATATAATGCTGATACTGTGGTGGTTCTGTTCTGTGAATGTAATGCTGGTACTGCAGTGGTTCTGTTGTGAGAATGTAATGTTGGTACTGTGGTGGTTCTGTTCTGTGAATGTGATGTTGGTACTGTGATGGTGCTGTTCTGCAAATGTAATGATGGTACTGTGGTGGTTCTGTTCTGCGAATGTAGTGTTGGTACTGTGGTGATTCTGTTCTGTGAATTTAATGTTGTTACTGTGGGGGTTCTGTTCTGTGAATGTAATGCTGGTAATGTTGTGGTTCTGTTCTGTGAAAGTTGTGTTGGTACTGTGGTGAGTCTGTTCTGAGAATGTAATGCTGGTACTGTGGTGGTTCTGTTGTGTGAATGTAATGTTGGTACTATGGTGATTTTGTACTGTGAATGTGATGTTGGTAATCTGATGGTTCTGTTCTGTGAATATGAGTACAATAATTCTTCTTTTCCATGAATACGTTAATGGTACTGTTCTGTGAATGTAATGCTGGTACTGTGGTGGTTCTTTTCTGTAAATGTAATGTTGGTACTGTTTTAGCTCTGTTTTGTGAATGTAGTGTTGGTACTGTGATGGTTTTGTTCTGTGATTGTGATGTTGACACTGTTGTGGTTCTGTTCTCTGAAGGTAATTTTGGTACTTTGATCATTCAGTTCTGTGAATGTAATGGTGGTACTGTGGTGGTTCTGTTCTGTGAATGTAATGCTGGTACTGTGGTGGTTCTGTTCTGTGAATGTAGTGTAGGTAATGCAATAGTTCTGTTCTGTGATTGTGATGTTGGCACTGTCGTGGTTCTGTTCTGTGAATTTAATGTTGGTACTGTGATTGTTCCGTTCTGTGACTATAATGTTGGTACTACGATGGTTCTGTGAATGTAATGTTGGTACTGTGGTGATTCTGTTCTGTTAATGTAATGCTAATAAATATTGTGGTGGTTCTATTCTGTGAATGTAATGCTGATATTGTGGTGGTTCTATTCTGAGAATGTTGTGTTGCTACTGTGGTGGTTCTGTTTTGTGAATGTAATTTTGGTACTGCAGTGGTTCTGTTCTGTGAATGTAATTTTGGTACTGTGGTGGTTCTGTTCTCTGAATGTACTGTTATTACTGTGGTTCTTCTGTTCTGTGAATGTCGTGTTGGTACTGTGGTGGTTCTGCTCTGTGAATGTAATGTTGGCACTGTTTTGCTACTGTTCTGTGAATATAGTGTTGGTAATGTGATGATTTTGTTCTGTGATTGTGATGTTGGTACTGTCATGGTTCTGCTCTGTGAATGTAATGTTCATACAGTGGTGATTATTTCTTTGAATTTAATGATATTGTAGTGGCTTTGTTCTGTAAATGTAGTGTTGGTACTGTTATGGTGCGGTTCTGTGAATGTAATGCTCGTTCTGTGGTGGTTTATGTTCTATGAATGTAGTCTTGGTACTGTAGTGGTTCTGTTCTGTGAATATAATGCTGGTACTGTGGTGGTTCTGTTCTGTGAATGTAGTGTTGGTACTGTGATGGTTTTGTTCTGTGATTGTGGTGTTGGCACTGTCGTGGTTCTGTTATGTGAATGAAATGTTGGTACTTTGATCGTTCTGTTCTGTGAATGCAATGTTGATACTGCAATGCTTCTGTGAATGTAATGTTGGTACTGTGGTGGTTCTGTTCTGTGAATGTAGTCTTGGTACTGTGGCGGTTCTGTTCTGTAAAAGTAATGTTAGTACTGTGATGGTTCCGTCCTATGAATGTGATGTTGGTACTGTGGTGGTTCTGTTTTGTGAATGTAATGTTAATATTGTGGTTGTTCTGTTCTGTGAATGTAGTTTTGGTACTGAGTACTGTGGTGGTTCTGTTCTGTGAATGCAGTGTTGGTACTATGGTCATTTTGTTCTGTGATTGTGATGTTGGTATTGTGGTCATTCTGTTCTGTGAATGTAATGCTGGTACTGCAGTGGTTCTTTTCTGTGAATGTAATGTTGGTACTAAGTAGTTCTGTTCTTCTAATATGATGTCGGTACTGTGATGGTTCTATTCTCTGAATGTGATGTTGGGTCTGAGGTGGTTCTGCCCTGTGAATGTAGTGTTGGTACTGTGGTGGTTCTGTTCTGTGAATGTAATGTTAGCATTGTGATGGTTTTGTTCTGTGAATATAATTTTGTTAATCTGATGGTTCGGCTCTGTGAATATGAGTACTATAATGGTTATTTTCTATGAATATGTTATTGGTACTGTGATGGCTTTGTTCTGTGAATGTGATGTTGGTACTGTGATGGTCCTGTTCTGTTAATGTGATGTTGGTACTTTGGTGGCTCTGTTCTGTGAATGTAATGTTAGTACTGTGATGATTCTGTTCTGTGAATGTAATGCTGCTACTGTGGTGGTTCTGTTCTGTGAATGTAGTGTTGGTACTGTGGTGGTTCTGTTCTGTGAAAGTAATGTTGGTTCAGTGATGGTTCAGTTCAGTGAATTTCATGTTGGTACTGTGGAGGTTCTGTTCTGGTAATGAAGTGCAGGTACTCTGATGGTTATGTTCTTTGAATGTAATGTTGGTACTGTGGTGATTCTGTTCTTTGAATGTAATGCTGGTACTGTGGTATTTCTGTTATGTGAATGTAGTGTTGGTATTGTGGTTTATCTGTTCTGTGAATGTAATGTTGGTACTGTGATGGTTCTGTTCTGTGAATTTAATGCTGGTACTGCAGTCGTTCTGTTCTGTGAATGTAATGTTGGTACTGCAGTGGTTCTGTTCTGTGAATGTGATGTTGGTAATGTGATGGTCCTGTTCTGTGAATGTGATGTTGGTACTTTGGTGGCTCTGTTCTGTGAATGTAGTGTTGGTACTGTGGTGGTTCTGTTCTGTGAATATAATGCTGGTACTTCAGTGGTTCTGTTCTGCAAATGTAATGCTGGTAGTCTGATGGTTCTGTTCTGTGAATATAAGTGCTATAATAATTATTTTCTGTGAATATGTTATTGGTACTGTGATGGTTCTGTTCTGTGAATATAATGTTGGTACTCTGTTGATTCTGTTCTGTGAATGTAATGTTGGTACTGCAGTGGTTCTGTTCTGTGAATGCGATGCTGGTACTGTGATGGTCCTGTTCTGTGAATGTACTGCTGATACTGTGATGGTCCTGTTCTGTGAATGTAATGCTTGTACTGCAGTGGTTCTGTTCTGCGAATGTAATGTAGGTACTGCAGTGGTTCTGTTCTGTGAATGTGATGTTGGTACTGTGATGGTCCTGTTCTGTGAATGAATTGTTGGTACTCTGGTGGTTCCGTTCTGTGATTATAATGTTGGTACTGCAGTGGTTCTGTTCTGGGAATGTAACATTGATACTGAGTTGGGTCTTGAGTGTAGTGTTGCTACTGTGGTGAATCTGTTCTGGGAATGTAGTGTTGGTACTGTGGTGGTTCTGTTTTGTGAATGTAATGTTGGTACTGTGATGGTTCTGTTCTGTGAATGTATTGTTGGTACTGTGGTGGTTCCGTTCTGTGAATTTAGTGTTGGTGCTATGGTGGTTCTGTTCTGTGAATGCAATGTTGGTACTTTGGTGGTTCTGGAAATGTAGTGTTGTTACTGTGGTGCATCTGTTCTGTGAATGTAGTGCTGGTAGTGTGATGGTTATGTTCTGTGAAAGTAAAGTTGGTAATGTGGTGGTTCTGTTCCATAAAATGTAGTGCTGGTACTGTCGTGCTTCTGTTCTTTGAATGCAATGTTGTTACTGTAATAGTTCTGTTCTGTGAATGTAGTGCTGGTTGTGTGATGGTTCTGTTCTGTGAAAGTAAAGTTGGTAATGTGGTGGTTCTGTTCCATAAATGTAGTGCTTAGTACTGTTGTGCTTCTGTTCTTTGAATGCAATGTTGGTACTGTAATGGTTCTGTTCTGTGAATGAAATGCTGGTACTGCAGTGGTTCTGTTCTGTGAATGTAATGCTGGTACTGCAGTGGCTCTGTTCTGTAAATGTGATGTTGGTACTGTGATTATTCTGTTCTGAGAATGTGATGGTACTGTGGTGGCTGTGTTCTGTGAATGTAGTGTTGGTACTGTGGTGGTGCTGTTCTGTAAATGTAATGCTGGCACTTTGATGGTTTTGTTGTGTAAATGTAATGTTGGTAATCTGATGGTTCTGTTCTGTGAATATGAGTATTATAATGGTTCTTTTCTGTGACTATGTTATTGGTACTGTGATGGTTCTGTTCTGTGAATGTAATGTTGGTACTGTGGTGATTCTGTTCTGTGAATGTAATGCTGATACTGTGGTGGTTCTGCTCTGTGAATGTAATGCTGGTACTGTGGTGGTTCTGTTCTATGAAGGTAATGCTGTATTGTGGGGTTCTGTTCTGTGAATGTGATGTTGGTACTGTGATGCTGCTGTTCTGCGAATGTAATGATGGTACTCTGGTGGTTCTGTTCTGTGAATGTAGTGTTAATACTGTGGTGGTTCTCTTCTGTGAATATAACGTTGGTACTGTGGTGGTTCTGTTCTCTGAATGTAATGCTGGTACTGTGGTGGTTCTGTTCTGTGAATGTATTGTTGGTACTGTAGTGGTTCTGTTCTGTGAATGTAATGCTGGCATTGAGGTTGTTCTGTTCTGTGAATGTTGTGTCAGTACTGTGGGGGCTCTGTTATGTGAATATAAAGCTGGTACTGTGGTGGTTATTTTCTGTGAATGTAATGTTGGTGCTATGGTGATTTTCTACTTTGAATGGGGATGTTGGAAATCTGATGGTTCTGTTCTGTGAATAAGAGTACAATAAAGGTTCTTTTCTGTGAATATGTTATTGGTACTGTAATGGCTCTGTTCTGTGAATGTAATGCTGGTACTGTGGTTGTTCTACTCTGTAAATGTAATGTTTGTACTGTTTTAGTTCTGTTCTGTGAATGTAGTTTGGTACTTTCAAGGTTCTGTTTTGTGACTGTGATGTTGATACTGTTGTGGTTCTGTTCTCTGAAAGTAATGTTGGTACTGTGATCAATCTGTTCTGTGAATGTAATGTAAGTACTATGGTGGTTCTGTTCTGTGAATGTAATGGTGGTACTGTGGTAGTTCTGTTCGGTGAATGTAGTGTTGGTAATGTGATGGTTCTGTTCTATGATTGGGATGCTGGCACTGTTGTGGTTCTGTTCTGTGAATTTAATGTTGGTACTGTGATTGTTCCATTCTGTGAATGTAATGTTGGTACTGCGATGGTTCTGTGAATGTAATGTTGGTACTGTGGTGGTCCTGTTCTATGAATGTAATGTTGGTACTGTTGTGATTCTGTTCTGTAAATATAATGCTGATATTGTAGTGTTTCTATTCTGTGAATGTAATGCTGATATTGTGGTGGTTCTATTCTGAGAATGTTGATTTGGTGATGTGATGGTTCTGTTTTGTGAATGTAATTTTGGTACTGCAGTGGTTCTTTTCTGTGAATGTAATGTTGGTACTGTGGTGGTTCTGTTCTCTGAATGTAGTGTTAGTACTGTGGTGCTTCTGTTCTGTGAAAGTCATTTTGGTACTGTGGTGGTTCTGCTCTGTGAATGTAATTTTGGTACTATGATGGTTCTGTTCTGTGAATTTAGTGTTGGCACTGTGATGGTTCTGTTTTGTGAATGTAATGCTGGTACTGTCCTGGTTCTGTTCTGTGAATGTAATTGTGGTACTGTTTTGGTTCTGTTCTGTGAATGTAATTTGGTAATGTGATGATTTTGTTCTGTGATTGTAATGTTGGTACTGTCGTGGTTCTGTTCTGTGAATGTAATTTTGTTACTGTGATGATTCTGTTCTGTGAATGTAATGGTGGCACTGTGGTGGTTAGGTCTGTGAATGTAGGGTTGGTACTGTGATGGTTCTATTATGTGAATGTAATGCTCGTACTGTGGTGGTTTTGTTATGTGAATGTAGTGTTGGTACTGTGGTTTTTCTGTTCTGTGAGTGTAATGTTGGTACTGTGATGGTTCTGTTCTGTGAATGTAATGTTCATACTCTGGTGATTATTTCTTTGAATGTAATGATTCTGTGGTGGTTTTATTCTGTGAATGTAGAGTTGGTACTGTTATGGTTCTGTTCTGTGAATGTAATGTTGGCACTGTAATGGTTCTGTTCTGTGAATGTAGTGTTGGTACTGTGATGGATCTCATCTGTGAATGTAATATTGGTACTGTGGTGGTTCTGATCTATGAATGTAATTTTGGTACTGTGGTGATACTGTTCTGTGAATGTAGTGTTGGTCCTATGGTGGTTCTGTTCTGTGAATGTGATGTTGGTACTGTGGTGTTTCTGTTCTGTGAATGTAGTGTTGGTACTGTGGTGGTTCTGTTCTGTGAATGTAGTGCTGGTACTGTGGTGGTTCTGTTCTGTGATTGTAATGTTGGCACTGTCTTTGTTCTGTTCTGTGAATGTAGTGCTGGTACTGTGGTGGTTCTGTTCTGTGAATGTAGTGTTGGTATTGTGATAGTTTTTTTCTGTAAATGTAATGTTGGTACTGCGGTGGTTCTTTGCTGTTAATGTGGTGTTGCTACTGTGGTGGTTCTATTCTATGAATTTAGTGTTGGTATTTTGATGGTTTAGTTCTGTGAATGTAATGTTGGTACTGCAGTGGTTCTTTGCTGTTAATGTGATTTTGGTACAGTGGTGGTTCTGTTCTGTGAACTTAGTGTTGGCATTGTGGTGGTCCTGTTTTGTGAATGTAGTGTTGGTACTGCAGTGGTTCTGTTCTGTGAATGTGATGTTGGTACTGTGATGGTTCTGCTCTGTGAATGCAGTGTTAGTACTGTGGTTGTTCTTTTCTGTGATTGTGATGTTGGTCCTGTGGTAGTTCTGTTCTGTGAATGTGATGTTTGTACTTTGGTAGTTCTGTTCTGTGAATGTAATGGTACTGTGATGGTTCTGTTCTGTGAATGTAATGTTGGTACTGCAGTGGTTCTGTTCTGGGAATGTAACATTGGTACTGTGGTGGTTCTGTCCGCTGAATGTA
The DNA here is from genome assembly GCF_019279795.1 of Protopterus annectens. NCBI lineage: Eukaryota > Metazoa > Chordata > Ceratodontiformes > Protopteridae > Protopterus > Protopterus annectens. The sequence continues at coordinate 1,196,624,957 of NC_056737.1, forward strand.
GTGTTGATACTTTGGTGGATCTGTTCTGTGAATATAGTGTTGGTACTGTCGTGGTTCTGTTTTGCGAATGTAATGTTGGTACTTTGATGGTTCTGTTCTGTGAATGTATTGTTGGTACAGTGGTGGTTCTATTCTGTGATTGTAATGGTGGTACTGTTTTGGTTCTGTTCTGTGAATATAGTGCTGGTAATGTGATGATTTTGTTCTGTGATTGTGATGTTGGTACTGTTGTGGTTCTGTTCTGTGAATGTAATGTTGTTACTGTGATGATTCTGTTCTGTGACTGTAATGTTGGTACTGTGATGGTTATGTTCTGTGAATGTATTGTTCATACTATGGTGATTATTTCTTTGAATGTAATGATTTTGTGGTGGTTCTGTTCTGTGAATGTAATGCTGGTACTTTGGTGGTTCTGTTCTGTGACTGTAATGTTGGTACTGTGATGGTTATGTTCTGTGAATGTAATGTTCATACTATGGTGATTATTTCTTTGAATGTAATGATTTTGTGGTGGTTCTGTTCTGTGAATGTAGACTTGGTACTGTGATGGTTCTGTTCTGTGAATGTAATGTTGGTAATGTAATGGTTCTGTTCTGTGAATGTGGTGTTGGTACTGTGATGGATCTGATCTGTGAATGTAATATTGGTACTGCGGTAGTTCTGATCTATGAATGTAATGTTGGAACTGTGGTGATTCTGTTCTGTGAATGTAGTGTTGGTCCCATGGTGGTTCTGTTCTGTGAATGTAGTGTTGGCACTGTGGTGGTTCCTTTCTGTGAATGTAGTGCTGGTACTGTGGTGATTCTGTTTTGTGAAGCTAATGGTGGTATTGTCATTGTTCTGTTCTTTGAATGTAATGTTGGGGCTGTGGTGATTCTGTTCTGTGAATGTAAGGTAGGTACTATCGTGGTTCTGTTCTGTGAATGTAATGTTGGTACTGTGGTGGTTCTGTTCTGTGAATGTAATGTTGGCCCTGTGATGATTATGTTCTGTGAATGTGATGTTGGTACTGTGGTGGTTCTGTTCTGTGAATGTAGTGATGGTACTGTGGTGGTTCTGTTCTGTGAATGTAGTGTTGGTATTGTGATAGTTTTGTTCTGTGAATGTAATGTTGGTACTGCAGTGGTTCTTTGCTGTTAATGTGATGTTGGTACTGTGGTGGTTCTGTTCTGTGAATGAAGTGCTGGTACTGTGGTGGTTCTGTTCTGTGAATTTAGTGTTGGTATTGTGATGGGCTTGTTCTGTGAATGTAATGTTGGTACTGCAGTGGCTCTTTGCTGTTAATGTGATGTTGGTACTGTGGTGGTTCTGTTCTGTGAACTTAATGTTGCCATTGTGGTGGTTCTGTTTTGTGAATGTAGTGTAGGTACTGCAGTGGTTCTGTTCTGTGAATGTGATGTTGGTACTGTGATGGTTCTGTTCTGTGAATGCAGTGTTGGTGCTGTAGTTGTTCTTTTCTGTGATTGTGATGTTGGTCCTGTGGTGGTTCTGTTCTGTGAATGGAATGTTGGTACTGCAGTGGTTCTGTTCTAGGAATGTAACGTTGGTACTGTGGTGGTTCTGTTCACTGAATGTAGTGTTGATACTGTGGTGGATCTGTTCTGTGAGTGTAGTGTTGGATCTGTGGTGGTTCTGTTTTGCGAATGTAATGTCAGTACTTTGACGGTTCTGTTCTGTGAATGTATTATTGGTACAGTGGTGGTTCTGTTCTGTGAATGTAATGTTGGTACTGTGGTGGTTCTGTTTTTGAATGTAATGTTGGTACTGTAATGGTTCTGTTCTATGAATGTATTGCTGATACTGTGGCGGTTTTGTACTGTGAATGTAGTGTTGTACTATGGTGTTTCTGTTCTGTGAATGTGATGTTGGTACTGTGATGGTCCTGTTCTGTGAATGTGATGTTGGTACTTTGGTGGCTCTGTTCTGTGAATGTAGTGTTGGTACTGTGGTGGTTCTGTTCTGTGAATATAATGCTGGTACTTCAGTGGTTCTGTTCTGCAAATGTAATGCTGGTAGTCTGATGGTTCTGTTCTGTGAATATAAGTGCTATAATAATTATTTTCTGTGAATATGTTATTGGTACTGTGATGGTTCTGTTCTGTGAATATAATGTTGGTACTCTGTTGATTCTGTTCTGTGAATGCGATGCTGGTACTGTGATGGTCTTGTTCTGTGAATGTACTGCTGATACTGTGATGGTCCTGTTCTGTGAATGTAATGCTTGTACTGCAGTGGTTCTGTTCTGCGAATGTAATGTAGGTACTGCAGTGGTTCTGTTCTGTGAATGTGATGTTGGTACTGTGATGGTCCTGTTCTGTGAATGAATTGTTGGTACTCTGGTGGTTCCGTTCTGTGATTATAATGTTGGTACTGCAGTGGTTCTGTTCTGGGAATGTAACATTGATACTGAGTTGGGTCTTGAGTGTAGTGTTGCTACTGTGGTGAATCTGTTCTGGGAATGTAGTGTTGGTACTGTGGTGGTTCTGTTTTGTGAATGTAATGTTGGTACTGTGATGGTTCTGTTCTGTGAATGTATTGTTGGTACTGTGGTGGTTCCGTTCTGTGAATTTAGTGTTGGTGCTATGGTGGTTCTGTTCTGTGAATGCAATGTTGGTACTTTGGTGGTTCTGGAAATGTAGTGTTGTTACTGTGGTGCATCTGTTCTGTGAATGTAGTGCTGGTAGTGTGATGGTTATGTTCTGTGAAAGTAAAGTTGGTAATGTGGTGGTTCTGTTCCATAAAATGTAGTGCTGGTACTGTCGTGCTTCTGCTCTTTGAATGCAATGTTGTTACTGTAATAGTTCTGTTCTGTGAATGTAGTGCTGGTTGTGTGATGGTTCGGTTCTGTGAAAGTAAAGTTGGTAATGTGGTGGTTCTGTTCCATAAATGTAGTGCTTAGTACTGTCGTGCTTCTGTTCTTTGAATGCAATGTTGGTACTGTAATGGTTCTGTTCTGTGAATGAAATGCTGGTACTGCAGTGGTTCTGTTCTGTGAATGTAATGCTGGTACTGCAGTGGCTCTGTTCTGTAAATGTGATGTTGGTACTGTGATTATTCTGTTCTGAGAATGTGATGGTACTGTGGTGGCTGTGTTCTGTGAATGTAGTGTTGGTACTGTGGTGGTGCTGTTCTGTAAATGTAATGCTGGCACTTTGATGGTTTTGTTGTGTAAATGTAATGTTGGTAATCTGATGGTTCTGTTCTGTGAATATGAGTATTATAATGGTTCTTTTCTGTGAATATGTTATTGGTACTGTGATGGTTCTGTTCTGTGAATGTAATGTTGGTACTGTGGTGATTCTGTTCTGTGAATGTAATGCTGATACTGTGGTGGTTCTGCTCTGTGAATGTAATGCTGGTACTGTGGTGGTTCTGTTCTATGAAGGTAATGCTGTATTGTGGGGGTTCTGTTCTGTGAATGTGATGATGGTACTGTGATGCTGCTGTTCTGCGAATGTAATGATGGTACTCTGGTGGTTCTGTTCTGTGAATGTAGTGTTAATACTGTGGTGGTTCTCTTCTGTGAATATAACGTTGGTACTGTGGTGGTTCTGTTCTCTGAATGTAATGCTGGTACTGTGGTGGTTCTGTTCTGTGATTGTATTGTTGGTACTGTAGTGGTTCTGTTCTGTGAATGTAATGCTGGCATTGAGGTTGTTCTGTTCTGTGAATGTTGTGTCGGTACCGTGGGGGCTCTGTTATGTGAATGTAATGCTGGTACTGTGGTGGTTATTTTCTGTGAATGTAATGTTGGTGCTATGGTGATTTTCTACTCTGAATGGGGATGTTGGAAATCTGATGGTTCTGTTCTGTGAATAAGAGTACAATAAAGGTTCTTTTCTGTGAATATGTTATTGGTACTGTAATGGCTCTGTTCTGTGAATGTAATGCTGGTACTGTGGTTGTTCTACTCTGTAAATGTAATGTTTGTACTGTTTTAGTTCTGTTCTGTGAATGTAGTTTGGTACTTTCAAGGTTCTGTTTTGTGACTGTGATGTTGATACTGTTGTGGTTCTGTTCTCTGAAAGTAATGTTGGTACTGTGATCAATCTGTTCTGTGAATGTAATGTAAGTACTATGGTGGTTCTGTTCTGTGAATGTAATGGTGGTACTGTGGTGGTTCTGTTCTGTGAATGTAGTGTTGGTAATGTCACGGTTCTGTTCTATGATTGGGATGCTGGCACTGTCGTGGTTCTGTTCTGTGAATTTAATGTTGTTACTGTGATTGTTCCATTCTGTGAATGTAATGTTGGTACTACGATGGTTCTGTGAATGTAATGTTGGTACTGTGGTGGTCCTGTTCTATGAATGTAATGTTGGTACTGTTGTGATTCTGTTCTGTAAATATAATGCTGATATTGTGGTGTTTCTATTCTGTGAATGTAATGCTGATATTGTGGTGGTTCTATTCTGAGAATGTTGATTTGGTGATGTGATGGTTCTGTTTTGTGAATGTAATTTTGGTACTGCAGTGGTTCTTTTCTGTGAATGTAATGTTGGTACTGTGGTGGTTCTGTTCTCTGAATGTATTGTTAGTACTGTGGTGCTTTTGTTCTGTGAAAGTCATGTTGGTACTGTGGTGGTTCTGCTCTGTGAATGTAATTTTGGTACTATGATGGTTCTGTTCTGTGAATTTAGTGTTGGTACTGTGATGGTTCTGTTTTGTGAACGTAATGCTGGTACTGTCCTGGTTCTGTTCTGTGAATGTAATTGTGGTACTGTTTTGGTTCTGTTCTGTGAATGTAATTTGGTAATGTGATGATTTTGTTCTGTGATTGTAATGTTGGTACTGTCGTGGTTCTGTTCTGTGAATGTAATTTTGTTACTGTGATGATTCTGTTCTGTGAATGTAATGGTGGCACTGTGGTGGTTAGGTCTGTGAATGTAGGGTTGGTATTGTGATGGTTCTATTATGTGACTGTAATGCTCGTACTGTGGTGGTTTTGTTATGTGAATGTAGTGTTGGTACTGTGGTTTTTCTGTTCTGTGAGTGTAATGTTGGTACTGTGATGTTCTGTTCTGTGAATGTAATGTTCATACTCTGGTGATTATTTCTTTGAATGTAATGATTTTGTGGTGGTTTTATTCTGTGAATGTAGAGTTGGTACTGTTATGGTTCTGTTCTGTGAATGTAATGTTGGCACTGTAATGGCTCTGTTCTGTGAATGTAGTTTTGGTACTGTGATGGATCTTATCTGTGAATGTAATATTGGTACTGTGGTGATTCTGATCTATGAATGTAATTTTGGTACTGTGGTGATACTGTTCTGTGAATGTAGTGTTGGTCCTATGGTGGTTCTGTTCTGTGAATGTGATGTTGGTACTGTGGTGTTTCTGTTCTGTGAATGTAGTGTTGGTACTGTGGTGGTTCTGTTCTGTGAATGTAGTGCTGGTACTGTGGTGGTTCTGTTCTGTGATTGTAATGTTGGCACTGTCTTAGTTCTGTTCTGTGAATGTAGTGCTGGTACTGTGGTGGTTCTGTTCTGTGAATGTAGTGTTGGTATTGTGATAGTTTTGTTCTGTGAATGTAATGTTGGTACTGCGGTGGTTCTTTGCTGTTAATGTGATGTTGCTACTGTGGTGGTTCTATTCTATGAATTTAGTGTTCGTATTTTGATGGTTTAGTTCTGTGAATTTAATGTTGGTACTGCAGTGGTTCTTTGCTGTTAATGTGATTTTGGTACAGTGGTGGTTCTGTTCTGTGAACTTAGTGTTGGCATTGTGGTGGTCCTGTTTTGTGAATGTAGTGTTGGTACTGCAGTGGTTCTGTTCTGTGAATGTGATGTTGGTACTGTGATGGTTCTGCTTTGTGAATGCAGTGTTAGTACTGTGGTTGTTCTTTTCTGTGATTGTGATGTTGATCCTGTGGTGGTTCTGTTCTGTGAATGTGATGTTTGTACTCTGGTAGTTCTGTTCTGTGAATGTAATGGTACTGTGATGGTTCTGTTCTGTGAATGTAATGTTGGTACTGCAGTGGTTCTGTTCTGGGAATGTAACATTGGTACTGTGGTGGTTCTGTCCGCTGAATGTAGTGTTGATACTTTGGTGGATCTGTTCTGTGAATATAGTGTTGGTACTGTCGTGGTTCTGTTTTTTGAATGTAATGTTGGTACTTTGATGGTTCTGTTCTGTGAATGTATTGTTGGTACAGTGGTGGTTCTATTCTGTGATTATAATGGTGGTACTGTTTTGGTTCTGTTCTGTGAATATAGTGCTGGTAATGTGATGATTTTGTTCTGTGATTGTGATGTTGGTACTGTTGTGGTTCTGTTCTGTGAATGTAATGTTGTTACTGTGATGATTCTGTTCTGTGACTGTAATGTTGGTACTGTGATGGTTATGTTCTGTGAATGTATTGTTCATACTATGGTGATTATTTCTTTGAATGTAATGATTTTGTGGTGGTTCTGTTCTGTGAATGTAATGCTGGTACTTTGGTGGTTCTGTTCTGTGACTGTAATGTTGGTACTGTGATGGTTATGTTCTGTGAATGTAATGTTCATACTATGGTGATTATTTCTTTGAATGTAATGATTTTGTGGTGGTTCTGTTCTGTGAATGTAGACTTGGTACTGTGATGGTTCTGTTCTGTGAATGTAATGTTGGTAATGTAATGGTTCTGTTCTGTGAATGTGGTGTTGGTACTGTGATGGATCTGATCTGTGAATGTAATATTGGTACTGTGGTAGTTCTGATCTATGAATGTAATGTTGGAACTGTGGTGATTCTGTTTTGTGAATGTAGTGTTGGTCCCATGGTGGTTCTGTTCTGTGAATGTAGTGTTGGCACTGTGGTGGTTCCTTTCTGTGAATGTAGTGCTGGTACTGTGGTGATTCTGTTCTGTGAAGCTAATGGTGGTATTGTCGTTGTTCTGTTCTTTGAATGTAATGTTGGGGCTGTGGCGATTCTGTTCTGTGAATGTAAGGTAGGTACTATCGTGGTTCTGTTCTGTGAATGTAATGTTGGTACTGTGGTGATTCTGTTCTGTGAATGTAATGTTGGCCCTGTGATGATTATGTTCTGTGAATGTGATGTTGGTACTGTGGTGGTTCTGTTCTGTGAATGTAGTGATGGTACTGTGGTGGTTCTGTTCTGTGAATGTAGTGTTGGTATTGTGATAGTTTTGTTCTGTGAATGTAATGTTGGTACTGCGGTGGTTCTTTGCTGTTAATGTGATGTTGGTACTGTGGTGGTTCTGTTCTGTGAATGAAGTGCTGGTACTGTGGTGGTTCTGTTCTGTGAATTTAGTGTTGGTATTGTGATGGGCTTGTTCTGTGAATGTAATGTTGGTACTGCAGTGACTCTTTGCTGTTAATGTGATGTTGGTACTGTGGTGGTTCTGTTCTGTGAACTTAGTGTTGGCATTGTGGTGGTTCTGTTTTGTGAATGTAGTGTAGGTACTGCAGTGGTTCTGTTCTGTGAATGTGATGTTGGTACTGTGATGGTTCTGTTCTGTGAATGCAGTGTTGGTGCTGTAGTTGTTCTTTTCTGTGATTGTGATGTTGGTCCTGTGGTGGTTCTGTTCTGTGAATGGAATGTTGGTACTGCAGTGGTTCTGTTCTAGGAATGTAACATTGGTACTGTGGTGGTTCTGTTCACTGAATGTAGTGTTGATACTGTGGTGGATCTGTTCTGTGAGTGTAGTGTTGGATCTGTGGTGGTTCTGTTTTGCGAATGTAATGTCAGTACTTTGACGGTTCTGTTCTGTGAATGTATTATTGGTACAGTGATGGTTCTGTTCTGTGAATGTAATGTTGGTACTGTGGTGGTTCTGTTTTTGAATGTAATGTTGGTACTGTAATGGTTCTGTTCTATGAATGTATTGCTGATACTGTGGCGGTTTTGTACTGTGAATGTAGTGTTGTACTATGGTGTTTCTGTTCTGTGAATGTGATGTTGGTACTGTGGTGCTTCTGTTCTGTGAATGTAGTGCTGGTACTGTGATGGTCCTGTTCTGTGAAAGTAAAGTTGGTACTGTGGTGATTCTGTTCCATAAATGTAGTGCTGGTTCTGTTGTGCTTCTGTTCTTTGACTGTAATGTTGGTACTGTGACGGTTCTGTTCTGTGAATAATATGCTGGTACTGCAGTGGTTATGTTCTGTGAATGTAATGCTAGTACTGCAGTGCCTGTGTTCTGTGAATGTGATATTGGTACTGTGATGATTCTGTTCTGTGAATGTGATGGTACTGTGGTAGTTCTGTTCTGTGAATGTAGTGTTGGTACTGTGGTGGTTCTGTTCTGTAAATGTAATGCTGGCACTTTGATGGTTTTGTTCTGTAAATGTAATGTTGGTAATCTGATGGTTATGTTCTGTGAATATGAGTATTATAATGGTTCTTTTCTGTGAATATGTTATTGGTACTGTGATGGTTCTGTTCTGTGAATGTAATGTTGGTACTGTGATGATTCTGTTCAGTGAATGTAATGCTGATACTGTGATGGTTCTGTTCTGCCAACATAATGCTGGTACTGCAGTGGTTCTGTTGTGTGAATGTAATGCTGGTACTGTGGTGGTTCTGTTCTGTGAATGTGATGGTACTGTGATGGTGCTGTTCTGCGAATGTAATGATGGTACTGTGGTGGTTCTGTTCTGTGAATGTAGTGTTGGTACTGTGGTGATTCTTTTCTGTGAATGTAATGTTGTTACTGTGGTGGTTCTGTTCTGTGAATGTAATGCTGGTACTGTTGTAGTTCTGTTCTCTGAATTGTAATGTTGGTACTGTAGTGGTTCTGTTCTGTGAATGTAATGCTGGTAGTGGGGTGATTCTGTTCTGTGAATGTTGTGTTGGTACTGTGGTGATTCTGTTCTGTGAATGTAATGCTGGTACTGTGGTGGTTCTGTTGTGTGAATGTAATGTTGGTACTATGGTGATTTTGTACTGTGAATGTGATGTTGGTAATCTGATGGTTCTGTTCTGTGAATAGGAGTACAATAATGGTTCTTTTCCATGAATATGTTAATGGTACTGTTCTGTGAATGTATTGCTGGTACTGTGGTGGTTCTTTTCTGTAAATGTAATGTTGGTACTGGTTTAGTTCTGTTTTGTGAATGCAGTGTTGGTAATGTGATGGTTTTGTTCTACGATTATGATGTTGGTACTGTTGTGGTTCTGTTCTCTGAAGGTAATTTTGGTACTTTGGTCATTCAGTTCTGTGAATGTAATGTTGGTACTGTGGTGGTTCTGTTCTGTGAATGTAATGTTGGTACTGTGGGGGTTCTGTTCTGTGAATGTAGTGTTGGTAATGTGATAGTTCTGTTCTGTGATTGTGATGCTGGCACTGTCGTGGTTCTTTTCTGTGAATTTAATGTTGGTACTGTGATTGTTCCATTCTGTGAATATAATGTTGGTACTACGATGGTTCTGTGAATATAATGTTGGTACTGTGATGATTCTGTTTTGTAAATGTAATGCTAATAATTATTGTGGTGGTTCTATTCTGTGAATGTAATGCTGATATTGTGGTGGTTCTATTCTGAGAATGTTGTGTTGCTACTGTGGTGGTTCTGTTTTGTGAATGTAACTTTGGTACTGCAGTGGTTCTGTTCTGTGAATGTAATTTTGGTACTGTGGTGGTTCTGTTCTCTGAATGTAGTGTCAGTACTGTGGTTCTGTTCTGTGAATGTTGTGTTGGTACTGTGGTGGTTCTGCTCTGTGAATGTAATTTTGGTACTGTGATTTTTCTGTTCTGTGAATTTTGTGTTGGGACAGTGAGGGTTCTGTTTTGTGAATGTAATGCTTGTACTGTCTTGGTTCTGTTCTGTGCATGTAATGGTGGCACTGTTTTGGTTCTATTCTGTGAATATAGTGCTGGTAATGTGATGATTTTGTTCTGTAATTGTGATGTTGGTACTGTCGTGGTTCTGCTCTGTGAATGTAATGTTCATACTGTGGTGATTATTTCTTTGAATTTATTGATATTGTGGTGGTTCTGTTATGTGAATGTAGTGTTGGTAGTGTTATGGTGCTGTTCTGTGAATGTAATGCTGGTACTGTGGTGGTTCTGTTCTGTGAATGTAGTGTTGGTACTGTGATGGTTCTGTTCTGTGACTGTGGTGTTGGCATTGTTGTGGTTATGTTCTGTGAATGTAATGTTGGTACTGTGATCGTTCTGTTCTGTGAATGTAATGTTGGTACTGTGATGCTTCTGTAATGTAATGTTGGTACTGTGGTGGTTCTGTTCTGTGAATGTGGTGTTATTTTGGTTATTCTGTTCTGTGAATGTGATGCTGTCACTGCAGTGGTTCTGTTCTGTGAATGTAGTGCTGGTACTGTGGTGGTTCTTTTCTGTAAACGTAATGCTGGCACTTTGATGGTTTTGTTCTGTAAATGTATTGTTGGTAATCTGATGGTTCTGTTCTGTGAATATGAGTATTATAATGGTTCTTTTCTGTGAATATGTGATTGGTACGGTGATGGTTCTGTTCTGTGAATGTAATATTGGTACTGTGATGATTCTGTTCAGTGAATGTAATGCTGATACTGTGGTGGTTCTGTTCTGTCAATGTAATGCTGGTACTGCGGTGGTCCTGTTGTGTAAGTGTAATGCTGGTACTGTGGTGGTTCTGTTCTGTGAAGCTGATGTTGGTACTGTGATGGTGCTGTTCTGCGAATGTAATGATGATACTGTGGTGGTTCTGTTCTGTGAATGTAGTGTTGGTACTGTGGTGATTCTGTTCTGTGAATGCAATGTTGTTACTGTGGTGGTTCTGTTCTGTGAATGTAATGCTGGTACTGTTGTGGTTCTGTTCTGTAAATGTAATGTTCGTACTGTAGTGGTTCTGTTCTGTGAATGTAATGCTGGCAGTGAGGTGGTTCTGTTCTGTGAATGTTGTGTTGGTACTGTGGTGATTTTGTTCTGTAAATGTAATGCTGGTACTGTGGTGGTTCTGTTGTGTGAATGTAATGTTGGTACTATGGTGATTTTGTACTGTGAATGTGATGTTGGTAATCTGATGGTTCTGTTCTGTGAATATGAGTACAATAATGGTTCTTTTCCATGAATATGTTAATGGCACTGTTCTGTGAATGTAATGCTGGCACTGTGGTGGTTCTTTTCTGTAAATGTAATGTTGGTACTGTTTAGTTCTGTTTTGTGAATGTGGTGTTGGTACTGTGATGGTTTTGTTCTGTGATTGTGATGTTGATACTGTTGTGGTACTGTTCTCTGAAGGTAATTTTGGTACTTTGATCATTCAGTTCTGTGAATGTAATGTTGGTACTGTGGTGGTTCTGTTCTATGAATGTAATGGTGGTACTGTGGGGGTTCTGTTCTGTGAATGTAGTGTTGGCAATGTGATAGTTCTGTTCTGTGATTGTGATGCTGGCACTGTCGTGGTTCTGTTCTGCGAATTTAATGTTGGTACTGTGATTGTTCCATTCTGTGAATATAATGTTGGTACTACGATGGTTCTGTGAATGTAATGTTTGTACTGTGGTGGTTCTGTTCTATGAATATAATGTTGCTACTGTGGTGGTTCTGTTTTGTGAATGCAATTTTGGTTCTGCACTGGTTCTGTTCTGTGAATGTAATTTTGGTACTGTGGTGGTTCTGTTCTCTGAATTTAGTGTTAGCAGGGTGGTTCTTCTGTTCTGTGAATGTTGTGTTGGTACTGTGGTGGTTTTGCTCTGTAAATGTAATTTTGGCACTGTGATTTTTCTGTTCTGTGAATTTAGTGTTGGTACTGTGATGGTCCTGTTTTGTGAATGCAATGCTTGTACTGTGTTGGTTCTGTTCTGTGGATGTAATGGTTGCACTGTTTTGGTTCTGTTCTGTGAATATAGTGTTGGTAATGTGATGATTTTGTTCTGTGATTGTGATGTTGGTACTGTCGTGGTTCTGCTCTGTGAATGTAATATACATACTGTGGTGATTATTTATTTGAATTTAATGATATTGTGGTGGTTCTGTTCTGTAAATGTAGTGTTGGTACTGTTATGGTGCTGTTCTGTGAATGTAATGCTGGTACTGTGGTGGTTCTGTTCTATGAATGTAGTGTTGGTATTTTGATGGTTTTGTTCTGTGACTGTGGTGTTGGCACTGTCGTGGTTCTGTTCTGTGAATGTAATGCTGGCAGTGAGGTGGTTCTGTTCTGTGAATGTTGTGTTGGTACTGTTTAGTTCTGTTCTGTGAATGTGGTGTTGGTACTGTGATGGTTCTGTTCTGTGAATGTGATGTTGGTACTGTTGTGGTACTGTTCTGTGAATGTAATTTTGGTACTTTGATCATTCAGTTCTGTGAATGTGATGTTGGTACTGTGATGGTTCTGTTCTGTGAATGTAGTGTTGGTACTGTGATGGTTCTGTTCTGTGAATGTAGTGTTGGTATTGTGATGGTTCTGTTCTGTGAATATGATGTCGGTACTGTGATGGTTCTGTTCTGTGAATGTAGTGCTGGTACTGTGATGGTTCTGTTCTGTGAATGTAATGCTGGTACTGTGATGGTTCTGTTCTGTGAATGTAATGTTGGTACTGTGGTGGTTCTGTTCTGTGAATGTAGTGTTGGTACTGTGATTCTGTTCTGTGAATGTAATGATGTTGGTACTGTGGTGGTTCTGTTCTCTGAATTTAGTGTTGGCAGGGTGGTTCTTCTGTTCTGTGACTGTAGTGTTGGTACTGTGATGGTTCTGTTCTGTGAATGTAATGTTGGCACTGTGATGGTTCTGTTCTGTCAATATAATTTTGGTAATCTGATGGTCCTGTTCTGTGAATGCAATGCTTGTACTGTGTTGGTTCTGTTCTGTGAATATGTAATGGTTGCACTGATGGTTCTGTTCTGTGAATATAGTGTTGGTAATGTGATGCTTCTGTTCTGTGAATGTAGTGCTGCTACTGTGGTGGTTCTGTTCTGTGAATGTAGTGTTGGTATTGTGGTGGTTCTGTTCTGTTAAAGTAAGGTTGGTTCAGTGATGGTTCAGTTCATTGAATTTCATTTTGGTACTGTGGAGGTTCTGTTCTGGGAATGTAATGTTGGTAGTGTGGGTGGTTATGTTCTGTGAATGTAATGTCGGTACTGTGATGGTTTTGTTCTGTGAATGTAATGCTGGTACTGCAGTGTTTCTTTTCTGTGAATGTAATGTTGGTACTAAGTAGTTCTGTTTTTCTAATGTGATGTCGGTATTGTGATGGTTCTGTTCTGTGAATGTGATGTTGGTACTGAGGCGGTTCTGCACTGTGAATGTAGTGTTGGTACTGTGGTGGTTCTGTTCTTGCAATGTAGTGTTGGCACTGTGGTGGTTCTGTTTTGTGAATATAGTGTTGGTGCTGTGGTGGTTCTGTTCTGTGAATGTAATGGTACTGTGGTGCTTCTGTTCTGTGAATATAATGCTGGTACTATCTTGGTTCTGTTCCATGAATATAATGTTGGTACTGTGATGGTTCTGTTCTGTGAATGTGATGTTGGTACAGTAGTAGTTCTGTTCTGGGAATGTAAAGCTGGTATTATGAGGGTTCTGTTCTGTGAATGTAATGTTGGTACTGTGATGGTTCTGTTCTGTGAATGTAATGTTGGTACTGTGGTGGTTCTGTTCTGTGAATGTACTGTTGGTACTGTGGTGGTTCTGTTCTGTGAATGTAATGTTGGTACCGTGATGGTTCTGCTTTGTGAATGTAGTGTTGGTACTTTGGTGATTCTGTTCTGTGAAATTAATGTTGGTACTGTGATGGTTCTGTTCTGTGAATGTAATGCTGGCACTGTGGTCATTCTATTCTGTGAATGTAATGTTGGTACTGTGGTGGTTCGGTTTTGTGATTGTAATGTTCGTACTGTGATGGTTCTGTTCTGTGAAAGTAATGTTGGTACTGTGGTGGTTCTGTTCTGTAAATGTAATGTTGGCACTTTGATGGTTCAGCTTTGTTATGTGAATGTAATGTTGGTAATGTGATGGTTATGTTCTGTGAATGTAATGTTGGTACTGTGATGGTTCTGTTTTGTGAATATGTTATTGGTACTGTGATGGCTCTGTTCTGTGAATGTCATGTTGGTACTGTGGTTGTTCTGTTCTGTGAATGCAATGCTGGTACTGTCGTGGTTCTGTCCTGTGAATGTAGTGTTGGTATTGTGATGGTTCTTTTCTGTGATTGTGGTGTTCGCACTGTCATGGTTCTGTTCTGTGAATGTAATGTTGGTACTGTGATCGTTCTGTTCTGTGAAGTTAATATTGGTACTGTGATGCATCTGTGAATGTAATGTTGGTACTGTGGTGGTTCTGTTCTGTGAATGTAGTGTTGGTACTGTGGTGGTTCTGTTCTGTAAAAGTAATGTTAGTACTGTGATGGTTCTGTCCTGTGAATGTGATGTTGGTACTGTGGTGGTTCTGTTTTTTGAATGTAATTTTGGTACTGTGGTAGTTCTGTTCTGTTAATGTAGTCTTGGTACTGAGTACTGTGGTGGTTCTTTTCTGTGAATGCAGTATTGGTACTATGGTCATTCTGTTCTGTGATTGAGATGTTGGTATTTTGGTTGTTCTGTTCTGTGAATGTAATGTTTGTACTGTGGTGGTTCTGTTCTGTGAATGTAATGTTGGTACTGTGATGTTTTTTTTTTTCTGTGAATGTAATGCTGGTACTGCAGTGGTTCTTTTCTGTGAATGTAGTGTTGGTAATAAGTAGTTCTGTTCTTCTAATGTGATGCCGGTACTCTGATGGTTCTATTCTGTGAATGTAATGTTGGGTCTGTGATGGTTCTACCCTGTGAATGTAGTGTTGGTACTGTGGTGGTTCTGTTCTGTGAATGTAATGTTGGCATGGTGATGGTTTTGTTCTGTGAATATAATTTTGTTAATTTGATGGTTCTGCTCTGTGTATAATAGTACTATAATGGTTATATTCTATGAATATGTTATTGGTACTGTGATGGTTCTGTTCTGTGAATGTAATGTTGGTAGTGTGATGATTCTGTTCTGTGAATGTAATGTTGGCACTGCGGTGGTTCTGTTCTGTGAATGTGATTTTGTTACTGTTGTGGTTCTATTCTGTGAAGTTAATGTTGGCACTGTGGTGTTTCTATTCTATCAATGTAATGCTGGTATTGTGGTGGTTCTGTGAATGTGATGTTGGTAATGTGATGGTTCTGTTCTCTAAATGTAATGCTTGTACTTTGGTGGTTCTGTTCTGTGAATGTAATGTTAGTACTGTGGTGGTTCTCTTCTGTGAACCTAGTGTTGGTACGGTGGTGGTTCTGCTATGTGAATGTAATGTTGGTACTGTGATGGTTCTGTTCTGTGAATATAATGTTGGTACTGTGGTGGTTCTGTTCTGTGAATTTAGTGTTGGTATTCTGTTGGTTCTGTTCTTTGAATATAATGTTGGTACTGTGGTGGTTCTGCTCTGTAAATGCAGTGGCACTGTCATGGTTCTGTTTTGTGAATGTGATGTTGGTACTGTGATGGTTCTGCTCTGTGAATGCAGTGTTGGTACTGTGGTTCTTCTGTTCTGTGAATGTAATGTTGGTACTGCGATGGTTCTGTTCTGTGAATGTAATGCTGGTGCTGCAGCAGTTCTGTTCAGTGAATGTAATGTTGGTACTGAAGTGGTTCTGTCTGTCAATGCAGTGCCGGTACTGTGGTGGTTCTGTTCTGTGAAAGTAATGTTGGCACTGTGATGGTTCTCTTCTGTGAATGTGATGTTGGTACTGTGGTGGTTCTGTTCTGTGAATGTAGAGTTGGTAATGTGATGGTTCTGTTCTGTGAATATGAGTACAATAATGATTGTTTTCTGTAAATATGTTTTGGGTACTGTGATGGTTCTGTACTGTGAAAGTAATGTTGGTACTGTGGTGATTCTGTTTTGCAAATGTAGTGCTGGAACTGTGATGGTTCACTTCTGTGAATGTAATGCTGGTACTGTGGTGGTTCCTTTCTGTCAATGCAGAACCAATGTCAATGCAGTGCAGTGTAGGGTTGGTACTGTGGTGGTTCTGTTTTGTGAAAGTAATGTTGGCACGCTGAAGGTTTTGTTCTGTGAATGTAATGTTGGTAATCTGATGGTTCTGTTCTGTGAATATGAGTACTATAATGGTTCCTTTCTGTGAAATGTTATTGGTACTGTGATGGTTCTGTTCTGTGAATGTAATGTTGGTACTGTGGTGATTCTCTTCTGTGATTGTAATGCTGATACTGTGGTGGTTCTGTTTTGTGAATGTAGTGCTGGTACTGTGGTAGTTCTGTTGTGTGAAAGTAATGTTGGTACTGTGATGGTTCTATTCTGTGAATGTGATGTTGGTACTGTGGTGGTTCTGTTCTGTGAATGAAATGTTGGTACTGTGATGGTCCTGTTCTGCGAATGCAGTGTTGGTACTGTGGTTGTTCTGTGATTGTGATGTTGGTATTGCGGTGGTTCTGCTGTGTGAATGTGATGTTGGTACTGTGGTAGTTCTGTGAATGTAATGTTGGTTCTGCAGTGGTTCTGTTCTGGGAATGTAATGTTGGTACTGTTGTGTTTCTGTTCCCTGAATTTAGTGTTGGTACTGTGGTGGGTCTGTTCCGTGAATGTAGTGTTGGTACTGTGGTGGTTCTGTTCTGTGAATGCAGTGTTGGTACTGTTGTGGATCTCTTCTGTGAATGTAATGTTGGTACTGTGGTGGTTCTGTTCTGTGAATGTAATGTTGGTACTGCGATGGTTCTGTTCTGTGAATGTAATGCTGGTGCTGCAGCAGTTCTGTTCTGTGAATGTAATGTTGGTACTGCAGTGGTTCTGTTCTGTCAATGCAGTGCCGGTACTGTGGTGGTTCTGTTCTGTGAAAGTAATGTTGGCACTGTGATGGTTCTCTTCTGTGAATGTGATGTTGGTACTGTGGTGGTTCTGTTCTGTGAATGTAGAGTTGGTAATGTGATGGTTCTGTTCTGTGAATGTAATGCTGGTACTTTGGTTGTTCCTTTTTATGAATGTAGGGGTTCTGTGATTCTGTTCAGTGAATGTAATGTTGGTTCTGCAGTGGTTCTATTCTGTGAATGTGATGGTGGTACTGTGATGTTTCTGTTCTGTGAATGCGATGGTACTGTGGTGGTTCTGTTCTGTGAGTGTAATGTTGGCACTCTGATGGTTTTGTTCTGTTATTGTAATGCTTGTACTGCAGTGGTTCTGTTCTGTGAATGTAAGGGTTCTGCACTGGTTCTGTTCTGTGACTGTGATGTTGGTACTGTGATGGTTCTGTTCATAGAAAGTGATGTTGGTACTGTGGTGGTTCTGTTCTAAGAATTTAGTGTTGGTACTGTGGTGGTTCTCTTCTCTGAATGTATGGTTTTGTTCTGTGAATGTAATGTTGGTAATCTCTTGGTTCTGTTATGTGAATATGAGTACTATTATAGTTCTTTTCTGTGAATATGTTTTTGTTACTGTGATGGTTCTGTTCTGTGAATGTAATGTGTGTACTGTGATGGTTCTGTTCTGTGAATGCAGTGTTGGTATTGTGGTGGTTCTGTTCTGTGAATGTGAAGTTGGTACTGTGGTGGGTCTGTTCTGTGAACTTAGTGTTGGCGTAATGGTGGTTCTGTTCTGTCAATGTAGTGTTGGTATTGTGATGGTTCTGTTCTGTGAATGTGATGTTGGTACTGTGGTGGTTCTGTTCTGTGAATGTAATGCTGGTACTGTGATGGCTCTGTTCTGTGAATGTAGTGTTGGTATTGTGGTGGTTCTGCTCTGGGAATGTGAAGTTGGTACTGTGGTGGTTCTGTTCTGTGAACTTAGTGTTGGCATAATGGTGGTTTTGTTCTGTCAATGTAGTGTTGGTATTGTGATGGTTCTGTTCTGTGAATGTGATGTTGGTACTGTGGTGGTTCTGTTCTGTGAATGTAATGTTGGTACTGTGATGGCTCTGTTCTGTGAATGTAGTGTTGGTATTGTGGTGGTTCTGTTCTGTGAATGTGAAGTTGGTACTGTGGTGGTTCTGTTCTGTGAACTTAGTGTTGGCATAATGGTGGTTCAGTTCTGTCAATGTTGGCACTGTTGTGATTCTGTTCTGTGAATGTAGTGTCCGTACTGTGGTGGTTCTGTTTTGTGAATGTAGTGTTGGTATTATATCGGTTCTGTTCTGTGAATGTAATGTTGGTAATGTGGTGGTTCTGTTCTGTGAATGTGATGTTGGTACTGTGATGGTTCTGTTCTGTGAATGGTAGTACTTTGGTGGTTCTGTTCTGTGAATGTGAAGTTGGTACTGTGGTGGTTCTGTTCTATGAACATAGTGTTGGTATAATGGTGGTATTGTTCTGTCAATGTATTGTTGGTATTGTGATGCTTCTGTTCTGTGAATGTGATGTTGGTACTGTGGTGGTTCTGTTCTGTGAATGTAATGTTGGCACTGTTGTGGTTCTGTTCTGTGAATGTAGTTTTTGTACTGTGGTGGTTCTGTTTTGTGAATGTAGTGTTGGTATTATATTGGTTCTGTGAATGTCATGTTGGTAATGTGGTGGTTCTGTTCTGTGAATGTGATGTTGGTACTGTGACGGTTCTGTTCTGTGAATGGTAGTACTGTAGTGGTTCTATTCTGTGAATGTAATGCTGGTACTGTGGTGGTTCTAGTCTGTGAATGTAATGCTGGTACTGTGATGGTTCTGTTCTGTGAATGTGATGCTGGTACTGTGGTGGCTCTGTTCTGTAAATGTAATGTTGGCACCATGGTGGTCATGTTTTGTGGATTTAATGTTGGTTCTGTGGTGGTTCTGTTCTGTGATTGTGATTTTGGTATTGTGGTGGTTCTGTTCTGTGAATGTAGTTTTGTTACTGTGTTGGTTCTGTTCTGTGAATGTAATGTTAGTACTGTGATGGTTTTGTTCTGTGAATGTAATGCTGGTACTGCAGTGGTTCTGTTCTGTGACTGTAATGTTGGTACTGCAGTGGTTTTATTCTGTCAATGTGATGTTGGTACTGTGATGGTTCTGTTCTGTGAATGTAACATTTGTATTGTGGTGGTTCTGTTCTGTGAATGTAGTGCTGGTACTGTGATGGTTCTGTTCTGTGAATGTAATTTTGGCACTGTGATGGGTTTGTTCTGTAAATGCAATGCAGGTAATAAGATGGTTCTTTTCTGTGAATATGAGTACTGTTATGGTTCATTTCTGTGAATATGTTATTGGTACTGTGATGGTTCTGTTTTTTGAATGTAATGTTGGTACTGTGGTGATTCTGTTCTGTGAATGTCTTGTTGGTACTGTGGTGGTTCTGTTCTGTGAAAGTAATGTTGGTACTGTGAAGCTTCTGTTCTGTGAATGTGATGTTGGTATTGTGGTTGTTCTGTTCTCTGAATTTAGTTTTGTTACTGTGGTGGTTCTGTTGTGTGAATGTAGTGTTGGTACTGTGGTGGATTTGTTCTGTGTATGTAATGTTGGCACTGTGATTGTACTGTTCTGTGAATGCAGTGTTGGTACAGTGGTGGTTCTGTTTTGCGTATGTAATGTTGGTACTGTTGTGGTTCAGTTCTCTGAATGTACTGTTGGTACTGTGATGGTTTTGTTCTGTGAATGTAATGCTGGTACTATGGTGTTTCTGTTCTGTGAATGTAATGGTACTGTGATACTTCTGTTATGTGAATGTAATGTTGATACTGTGGTGGTTCTTTTCTGTGAATGTAGTGTTGGTACTGTGATGGTTCTGTTCTGTGAATGTAATACTGCTACTGTGGTGGTTCTGTTCTCTGAATGTAGTGTTTGTACTGTGGTGGTTCTGTTCTGTGAATGTACTGCTGGTACTGAGGTCATTCTCTTCTGTGAATGTAATGTTGGTACTGTAGAGTTTATGTTTTGTAAATGTAATGCTAGTACTGTGGTGGGTCTGTTCTGTGAATGTAGTGTTGGGACAGCGGTGGATCTGTTCTGTGAATTTAATGTTGGTACTTTGGTGTCTCTGTTCTGTGATGTGATGGTAATCTGATGGTTCTGTTCTGTGAATATGAGTACAATAATGGTTGTTTTCTGTAAATATGTTTTGGGTACTGTGATGGTTCTGTTCTGTGAAAGCAATGTTGGTACTGTGGTGACTCTGTTTTGCAAATGTAGTGCTGGAACTGTGATGGTTCACTTCTGTGAATGTAATGCTGGTACTGTGGTGGTTCCTTTCTGTGAATGTAGGGTTGGTACTGTGGTGGTTCTGTTTTGTGAAAGTAATGTTGGCACGCTGAAGGTTTTGTTCTGTGAATGTAATGTTGGTAATCTGATGGTTCTGTTCTGTGAATATGAGCACTATAATGGTTCTTTTCTGTGAAATGTTATTGGTACTGTGATGGTTCTGTTCTGTGAATGTAAGGTTGGTACTGTGGTGATTCTCTTCTGTGATTGTAATGCTGATACTGTGGTGGTTCTGTTTTGTGAATGTAGTGCTGGTACTGTGGTGGTTCTGTTGTGTGAAAGTAATGTTGGTACTGTGATGGTTCTGTTCTGTGAATGTGATGTTGGTACTGTGGTGGTTCTGTTCTGTGAATGTAATGTTGGTACTGTGATGGTCCTGTTCTGCAAATGCAGTGTTGGTACTGTGGTTGTTCTGTGATTGTGATGTTGGTATTGCGGTGGTTCTGCTGTGTGAATGTGATGTTGGTACTGTGGTAGTTCTGTGAATGTAATGTTGGTTCTGCAGTGGTTCTGTTCTGGGAATGTAATGTTGGTACTGTGGTGTTTCTGTTCCCTGAATTTAGTGTTGGTACTGTGGTGGGTCTGTTCTGTGAATGTAGTGTTGGTACTGTGGTGGTTCTGTTCTGTGAATGCAGTGTTGGTACTGTTGTGGATCTCTTCTGTGAATGTAATGTTGGTACTGTGCTTGTTCTGTTCTGTGAAAGTAATGTTGGTACTGCGATGGTCCTGTTCTGTGAATGTAACGCTGGTGCTGCAGCAGTTCTGTTCTGTGAATGTAATGTTGGTACTGCAGTGGTTCTGTTCTGTCAATGCAGTGCCGGTACTGTGGTGGTTCTGTTCTGTGAAAGTAATGTTGGCACTGTGATGCTTCTCTTCTGTGAATGTGATGTTGGTACTGTGGTGGTTCTGTTCTGTGAATGTAGAGTTGGTAATGTGATGGTTCTGTTCTGTGAATGTAATGCTGGTACTTTGGTTGTTCCTTTTTATGAATGTAGGGGTTCTGTGATTCCGTTCTGTGAATGTAATGTTGGTTCTGCAGTGGTTCTATTCTGTGAATGTAATGGTGGTACTGTGATGTTTCTGTTCTGTGAAAGTGACGGTACTGTGGTGGTTCTGTTCTGTGAGTGTAATGTTGGCACTCTGATGGTTTTGTTCTGTTATTGTAATGCTTGTACTGCAGTGGTTCTGTTCTGTGAATGTAA
The DNA here is from genome assembly GCF_019279795.1 of Protopterus annectens. Taxonomy (NCBI): domain Eukaryota; kingdom Metazoa; phylum Chordata; order Ceratodontiformes; family Protopteridae; genus Protopterus; species Protopterus annectens. The sequence continues at coordinate 1,196,646,216 of NC_056737.1, forward strand.
GGGTTCTGCACTGGTTCTGTTCTGTGACTGTGATGTTGGTACTGTGATGGTTCTGTTCAGAGAAAGTGATGTTGGTACTGTGGTGGTTCTGTTCTAAGAATGTAGTGTTGGTACTGTGGTGGTTCTCTTCTCTGAATGTATGGTTTTGTTCTGTGAATGTAATGTTGGTAATCTGTTGGTTCTGTTATGTGAATATGAGTACTATTATGGTTCTTTTCTGTGAAAATGTTTTTGGTACTGTGATGGTTCTGTTCTGTGAATGTAATGTGTGTACTGTGATGGTTCTGTTCTGTGAATGCAGTGTTGGTATTGTGGTGGTTCTGTTCTGTGAATGTGAAGTTGGTACTGTGGTGGGTCTGTTCTGTGAACTTATTGTTGGCGTAATGGTGGTTCTGTTCTGTCAATGTAGTGTTGGTATTGTGATGGTTCTGTTATGTGAATGTGATGTTGGTACTGTGGTGGTTCTGTTCTGTGAATGTAATGTTGGTATTGTGATGGCAATGTTCTGTGAATGTAGTGTTGGTATTGTGGTGGTTCTGTTCTGGGAATGTGAAGTTGGTACTGTGGTGGTTCTGTTCTGTGAACTTAGTGTTGGCATAATGGTGGTTCTGTTCTGTCAATGTTGGCACTGTTGTGGTTTTGTTCTGTGAATGTAGTGTCCGTACTGTGGTGGTTCTGTTTTGTGAATGTAGTGTTGGTATTATATCGGTTCTGTTCTGTGAATGTAATGTTGGTAATTTGGTGGTTCTGTTCTGTGAATGTGATGTTGGTACTGTGATGGTTCTGTTCTGTGAATGGTAGTACTTTGGTGGTTCTGTTCTGTGAATGTGAAGTTGGTACTGTGGTGGTTCTGTTCTATGAACTTAGTGTTGGTATAATGGTGGTATTGTTCTGTCAATGTATTGTTGGTATTGTGATGCTTCTGTTCTGTGAATGTGATGTTGGTACTGTGGTATTTCTGTTCTGTGAATGTAATGTTGGCACTGTTGTGGTTCTGTTCTGTGAATGTAGTGTTTGTACTGTGGTGGTTCTGTTTTGTGAATGTAGTGTTGGTATTATATTGGTTCTGTGAATGTCATGTTGGTAATGTGGTGGTTCTGTTCTGTGAATGTGATGTTGGTACTGTGACGGTTCTATTCTGTGAATGGTAGTACTGTAGTGGTTCTATTCTGTGAATGTAATGCTGGTACTGTGGTGGTTCTAGTCTGTGAATGTAATGCTGGTACTGTGATGGTTCTGTTCTGTGAATGTGATGCTGGTACTGTGGTGGCTCTGTTCTGTAAATGTAATGTTGGCACCGTGGTGGTTATGTTTTGTGGATTTAATGTTGGTTCTGTGGTGGTTCTGTTCTGTGATTGTGATGTTGGTATTGCGGTGGTTCTGTTCTGTGAATGTAGTTTTGTTACTGTGGTGGTTCTGTTCTGTGAATGTAATGTTAGTACTGTGATGGTTTTGTTTTGTGAATGTAATGCTGGTACTGCAGTGGTTCTGTTCTGTGACTGTAATGTTGGTACTGCAGTGGTTTTATTCTGTCAATGTGATGTTGGTACTGTGATGGTTCTGTTCTGTGAATGTGACATTTGTATTGTGGTGGTTCTGTTCTGTGAATGTAGTGCTGGTACTGTGATGGTTCTCTTCTGTGAATGTAATTTTGGCACTGTGATGGGTTTGTTCTGTAAATGCAATGCAGGTAATCTGATGGTTCTTTTCTGTGAATGTAACGCTGGTGCTGCAGCAGTTCTGTTCTGTGAATGTAATGTTGGTACTGCAGTGGTTCTGTTCTGTCAATGCAGTGCCGGTACTGTGGTGGTTCTGTTCTGTGAAAGTAATGTTGGCACTGTGATGCTTCTCTTCTGTGAATGTGATGTTGGTACTGTGGTGGTTCTGTTCTGTGAATGTAGAGTTGGTAATGTGATGGTTCTGTTCTGTGAATGTAATGCTGGTACTTTGGTTGTTCCTTTTTATGAATGTAGGGGTTCTGTGATTCCGTTCTGTGAATGTAATGTTGGTTCTGCAGTGGTTCTATTCTGTGAATGTAATGGTGGTACTGTGATGTTTCTGTTCTGTGAAAGTGACGGTACTGTGGTGGTTCTGTTCTGTGAGTGTAATGTTGGCACTCTGATGGTTTTGTTCTGTTATTGTAATGCTTGTACTGCAGTGGTTCTGTTCTGTGAATGTAAGGGTTCTGCACTGGTTCTGTTCTGTGACTGTGATGTTGGTACTGTGATGGTTCTGTTCAGAGAAAGTGATGTTGGTACTGTGGTGGTTCTGTTCTAAGAATGTAGTGTTGGTGGTTCTCTTCTCTGAATGTATGGTTTTGTTCTGTGAATGTAATGTTGGTAATCTGTTGGTTCTGTTATGTGAATATGAGTACTATTATGGTTCTTTTCTGTGAAAATGTTTTTGGTACTGTGATGGTTCTGTTCTGTGAATGTAATGTGTGTACTGTGATGGTTCTGTTCTGTGAATGCAGTGTTGGTATTGTGGTGGTTCTGTTCTGTGAATGTGAAGTTGGTACTGTGGTGGGTCTGTTCTGTGAACTTATTGTTGGCGTAATGCTGGTTCTGTTCTGTCAATGTAGTGTTGGTATTGTGATGGTTCTGTTATGTGAATGTGATGTTGGTACTGTGGTGGTTCTGTTCTGTGAATGTAATGTTGGTATTGTGATGGCAATGTCCTGTGAATGTAGTGTTGGTATTGTGGTGGTTCTGTTCTGGGAATGTGAAGTTGGTACTGTGGTGGTTCTGTTCTGTGAACTTAGTGTTGGCATAATGGTGGTTCTGTTCTGTCAATGTTGGCACTGTTGTGGTTTTGTTCTGTGAATGTAGTGTCCGTACTGTGGTGGTTCTGTTTTGTGAATGTAGTGTTGGTATTATATCGGTTCTGTTCTGTGAATGTAATGTTGGTAATTTGGTGGTTCTGTTCTGTGAATGTGATGTTGGTACTGTGATGGTTCTGTTCAGTGAATGGTAGTACTTTGGTGGTTCTGTTCTGTGAATGTGAAGTTGGTACTGTGGTGGTTCTGTTCTATGAACTTAGTGTTGGTATAATGGTGGTATTGTTCTGTCAATGTATTGTTGGTATTGTGATGCTTCTGTTCTGTGAATGTGATGTTGGTACTGTGGTATTTCTGTTCTGTGAATGTAATGTTGGCACTGTTGTGGTTCTGTTCTGTGAATGTAGTGTTTGTACTGTGGTGGTTCTGTTTTGTGAATGTAGTGTTGGTATTATATTGGTTCTGTGAATGTCATGTTGGTAATGTGGTGGTTCTGTTCTGTGAATGTGATGTTGGTACTGTGACGGTTCTGTTCTGTGAATGGTAGTACTGTAGTGGTTCTATTCTGTGAATGTAATGCTGGTACTGTGGTGGTTCTAGTCTGTGAATGTAATGCTGGTACTGTGATGGTTCTGTTCTGTGAATGTGATGCTGGTACTGTGGTGGCTCTGTTCTGTAAATGTAATGTTGGCACCGTGGTGGTTATGTTTTGTGGATTTAATGTTGGTTCTGTGGTGGTTCTGTTCTGTGATTGTGATGTTGGTATTGCGGTGGTTCTGTTCTGTGAATGTAGTTTTGTTACTGTGGTGGTTCTGTTCTGTGAATGTAATGTTAGTACTGTGATGGTTTTGTTTTGTGAATGTAATGCTGGTACTGCAGTGGTTCTGTTCTGTGACTGTAATGTTGGTACTGCAGTGGTTTTATTCTGTCAATGTGATGTTGGTACTGTGATGGTTCTGTTCTGTGAATGTGACATTTGTATTGTGGTGGTTCTGTTCTGTGAATGTAGTGCTGGTACTGTGATGGTTCTCTTCTGTGAATGTAATTTTGGCACTGTGATGGGTTTGTTCTGTAAATGCAATGCAGGTAATCTGATGGTTCTTTTCTGTGAGTATGAGTACTGTTATGGTTCATTTCTGTGAATATGTTATTGGTACTGTGATGGTTCTGTTCTTTGAATGTAATGTTGGTACTGTGGTGATTCTGTTCCGTGAATGTCTTGTTGGTACTGTGGTGGTTCTGTTCTGTGAAAGTAATGTTGGTACTGTGAAGCTTCTGTTCTGTGAATGTGATGTTGGTATTGTGGTTGTTCTGTTCTCTGAATTTAGTTTTGTTACTGTGGTGGTTCTGTTGTGTGAATGTAGTGTTGGTACTGTGGTGGATTTGTTCTGTGTATGTAATGTTGGCACTGTGATTGTACTGTTCTGTGAATGCAGTGTTGGTACAGTGGTGGTTCTGTTTTGCATATGTAATGTTGGTACTGTTGTGGTTCAGTTCTCTGGATGTACTGTTGGTACTGTGATGGTTTTGTTCTGTGAATGTAATGCTGGTACTGTGGTGTTTCTGTTCTGTGAATATAATGGTACTGTGATAGTTCTGTTATGTGAATGTAATGTTGATACTGTGGTGGTTCTTTTCTGTGAATGTAGTGTTGGTACTGTGATGGTTCTGTTCTGTGAATGTAATACTGCTACTGTGGTGGTTCTGTTCTCTGAATGTAGTGTTTGTACTGTGGTGGTTCTGTTCTGTGAATGTACTGCTGGTACTGAGGTCATTCTCTTCTGTGAATGTAATGTTGGTACTGTAGAGTTTATGTTTTGTAAATGTAATGCTAGTACTGTGGTGGGTCTGTTCTGTGAATGTAGTGTTGGTACAGCGGTGGATCTGTTCTGTGAATATAATGTTGGTACTTTGGTGACTCTGTTCTGTGATGTGATGGTAATCTGATGGTTCTGTTCTGTGAATATGAGTACAATAATGGTTGTTTTCTGTAAATATGTTTTGGGTACTGTGATGGTTCTGTTCTGTGAAAGTAATGTTGGTACTGTGGTGATTCTGTTTTGCAAATGTAGTGCTGGAACTGTGATGGTTCACTTCTGTGAATGTAATGCTGGTACTGTGGTGGTTCCTTTCTGTGAATGTAGGGTTGGTACTGTGGTGGTTCTGTTTTGTGAAAGTAATGTTGGCACGCTAAAGGTTTTGTTCTGTGAATGTAATGTTGGTAATCTGATGGTTTTGTTCTGTGAATATGAGCACTATAATGGTTCTTTTCTGTGAAATGTTATTGGTACTGTGATGGTTCTGTTCTGTGAATGTAATGTTGGTACTGTGGTGATTCTCTTCTGTGATTGTAATGCTGATACTGTGGTGGTTCTGTTCTGTGAATGTAATGTTGGTACTGTGATGGTCCTGTTCTGCGAATGCAGTGTTGGTACTGTGGTTGTTCTGTGATTGTGATGTTGGTATTGTGGTGGTTCTGCTGTGTGAATGTGATGTTGGTACTGTGGTAGTTCTGTGAATGTAATGTTGGTTCTGCAGTGGTTCTGTTCTGGGAATGTAATGTTGGTACTGTGGTGTTTCTGTTCCCTGAATTTAGTGTTGGTACTGTGGTGGGTCTGTTCTGTGAATGTAGTGTTGGTACTGTGGTGGTTCTGTTCTGTGAATGCAGTGTTGGTACTGTTGTGGATCTCTTCTGTGAATGTAATGTTGGTACTGGGATGGTTCTCTTCTGTAAATGTGATGCTGGTACTGTGGTGGTTCTGTTCTGTGAATGCAGTGTTGGTACTGTGATGGTTCTGTTCTGTGAATGTAATGCGGGTACTTTGGTTGTTCCTTTCTGGGAAAGTAGGGTTGGTACTGTGATGGTTCTGTTCTGTGAATGTAATGCTGATACTTTGGTGGTTCCTTTCTGTGACTGTAGGGTTGGTGCTGTGGTGGTTCTGTTCTGTGAATGTAATGTTAGCACTCTGATGGTTTTGTTCTGCGAATGTAATGTTGGTAATCTGATGGTTCTGTTCTGTGAATATGAGTACTATAACAGTTCTTTTCTGTGAAAATGTTATTGGTACTGTGATGGTTCTGTTCTGTGAATGTAATGTTGATACTGTGGTGATTCTCTTCTGTGATTGTAATGCAGATACTGTGGAGGTTCTGTTTTGTGAATGTAGTGCTGGTACTGTGGTAGTTCTGTTGTGTGAAAGTAATGTTGGTACTGTGATGGTTCTAGTCTGTGAATGTGATGTTGGTACTGTGGTGGTTCTGTTCTGTGAATGTAATGTTGGTACTGTGATGGTTCTGTTCTGTGAATGCAGTGTTGGTACTGTGGTTGCTCTGTGAATGTAATGTTGGTTCTGCAGTGGTTCTGTTCTGGGAATGTAATGTTGGTACTGTGGTGTTTCTGTTCCCTGAATTTAGTGTTGGTACTGTAGCGGTTCTGTTCTGTGAATGTAGTGTTGGTACTGTGGTGGTTTTGTTCTGTGAATGCAGTGTTGGTACTGTGGTGGATCTCTTCTGTGAATGTAATGTTGGTACTGTGGTAGTTCTGTTCTGTCAGTGTGATGATGGTCTGTGATGGTGCTGTTCTGTGAATGTAATGATGGTACTGTGGTGGTTCTGTTCTGTGAATGTAGTGTTGGTACTGTGGTGGTTTTGTTCTGTGAATGCAGTGTTGGTACTGTGGTGGATCTCTTCTGTGAATGTAATGTTGGTACTGTGGTGGTTCTGTTCTGTGAATGTAATGTTGGTACTGCGGTGGTTTTGTGCTGTGAATGTGATGTTGGTACTGTGGTAGTTCTGTGAATGTAATGTTGGTTCTGCAGTGGTTCCGTTATGGGAATGTAATGTTGGTACTGTGGTGTTTCTGTTCCCTGAATTTAGTGTTGGTACTGTAGCAGTTCTGTTCTGTGAATGTAGTGTTGGTACTGTGGTGGTTTTGTTCTGTGAATGCAGTGTTGGTACTGTGGTGGATCTCTTCTGTGAATGTAATGTTGGTATTGTGGTAGTTCTGTTCTGTGAGTGTGATGTTGGTACTGTGATGGTGCTGTTCTGTGAATGTAATGATGGTACTGTGGTTGTTCTGTTCTGTGAATGTAGTGTTGGTAATGTGGTGATTCTGTTCTGTGAATGTAATGCTGGTACTGTGGTGGTTCTGTTGTGTGAATGCAATGTTGGTACTATGGTGATTTTGTACTGTGAATGTGATGTTGGTAATCTGATGGTTCTGTTCTGTGAATATGAGTACAATAATTGTTCTTTTCTGTGAATATGTGAATGGTACTGTTCTGTGAATGTAATGCTGATACTGTGGTGGTTCTTTTCTGTAAATGTAATGTTGGTACTGTTTTAGTTCTGTTTTGTGAATGTAGTGTTGGTACTGTGATGGTTTTGTTCTGTGATTGTGATGTTGACACTGTTGTGGTTCTGTTCTCTGAAGGTAATTTTGGTACTTTGATCATTCAGTTCTGTGAATGTAATGTTGGTACTGTGGTGGTTCTGTTATGTGAATGTAATGGTGGTACTGTGGTGGTTCTGTTCTGTGAATGTAGTGTTGGTAATGAAATAGTTCTGTTCTGTGATTGTGATGTTGGCACTGTCGTGGTTCTGTTCCGTGAATTTAATGTTGGTACTGTGATTGTTCCGTTCTGTGAATATAATGTTGGTACTACGATAGTTCTGTGAATGTAATGTTGGTACTGTGGTGGTTCTGTTCTATGAATATAATGTTGGTACTGTGGTGATTCTGTTCTGTTAATGTAATGCTAATAAATATTGTGGTGGTTCTATTCTGTGAATGTAATGCTGATATTGTAGTGTTAGTACTGTGGTTCTTCTGTTCTGTGAATGTCGTGTTGGTTCTGTGGTGGTTCTGCTCTGTGAATGTAATTTTGGTACTGTGATTTTTCTGTTCTGTGAATTTAGTGTTGGTAATGTGATGGTTCTGTTTTGTGAATGTAATGCTTGTACTGTGTTGGTTCTGTTCTGTGACTGTAATGTTGGCACTGTTTTGGTACTGTTCTGTGAATATAGTGTTGGTAATGTGATGATTTTGTTCTGTGATTGTGATGTTGGTACTGTCATGGTTCTGCTCTGTGAATGTAATGTTCGTACTGTGGTGATTATTTCTTTGAATTTAATGATATTGTGGTGGCTCTGTTCTGTAAATGTAGTGTTGGTACTGTTATGGTGCGGTTCTGTGAATGTAATGCTCGTACTGTGGTGGTTTATGTTCTATGAATGTAGTCTTGGTACTGTAGTGGTTCTGTTCTGTGAATGTAATGCTGGTACTGTGGTGGTTCTGTTCTGTGAATGTAGTGTTGGTACTGTGAGGGTTTTGTTCTGTGATTGCGGTGTTGGCACTGTCGTGGTTCTGTTCTGTGAATGAAATGTTGGTACTGTGATCGTTTTGTTCTGTGAATGCAATGTTGATACTGCAATGCTTCTGTGAATTTAATGGTACTGTGGTGGTTCTGTTCTGTGAATGTAGTCTTGGTACTGTGGTGGTTCTGTTCTGTAAAAGTAATGTTAGTACTGTGATGGTTCCGTCCTATGAATGTGATGTTGGTACTGTGGTGGTTTTGTTTTGTGAATGTAATGTTAATATTGTGGTTGTTCTGTTCTGTGAATGTAGTTTTGGTACTGAGTACTGTGGTGGTCCTGTTCTGTGAATGCAGTGTTGGTACTATGGTCATTTTGTTCTGTGATTGTGATGTTGGTATTGTGGTCGTTCTGTTCTGTGAATGTAATGCTGGTACTGCAGTGTTTCTTTTCTGTGAATGTAATGTTGGTACTTAGTTCTGTTCTTCTAATGTGATGTCGGTACTGTGATGGTTCTATTCTCTGAATGTGATGTTGGGTCTGAGGTGGTTCTGCCCTGTGAACGTAGTGTTGGTACTGTGGTGGTTCTGTTCTGTGAATGTAATGTTAGCATTGTGATGGTTTTGTTCTGTGAATGTAATGCTGGTACTGTGGTGGTTCTGTTCTATGAATGTAATGCTGTATTGTGGGGGTTCTGTTCTGTGAATGTGATGTTGGTACTGTGATCGCTTCATTCTGTGAATGTAATGTTGGTACTACGATGGTTCTGTGAATGTAATGTTGGTACTGTGGTGGTTCTGTTCTATGAATGTAATGTTGGTACTGTTGTGATTCCGTTCTGTAAATATAATGCTGATATTGTGGTGTTTCTATTCTGTGAATGTAATGCTGATATTGTGGTGGTTCTGTTCTGTGAATGTAATGCTGGTACTGCAGTGTTTCTTTTCTGTGAATGTAATGTTGGTACTTAGTTCTGTTCTTCTAATGTGATGTCGGTACTGTGATGGTTCTATTCTCTGAATGTGATGTTGGGTCTGAGGTGGTTCTGCCCTGTGAACGTAGTGTTGGTACTGTGGTGGTTCTGTTCTGTGAATGTAATGTTAGCATTGTGATGGTTTTGTTCTGTGAATGTAATGCTGGTACTGTGGTGGTTCTGTTCTATGAATGTAATGCTGTATTGTGGGGGTTCTGTTCTGTGAATGTGATGTTGGTACTGTGATGGTGCTGTTCTGCGAATGTAATGATGGTACTCTGGTGGTTCTGTTCTGTGAATGTAGTGTTAATACTGTGGTGCTTCTCTTCTGTGAATATAACATTGGTACTGTGGTGGTTCTGTTCTCTGAATGTAATGCTGGTACTGTGGTGTTTCTGTTCTGTGAATGTATTGTTGGTACTGTAGTGGTTTTGTTCTGTGAATGTAATGCTGGCACTGAGGTTGTTCTGTTCTGTGAATGTTGTGTCGGTACTGTGGGGGCTCTGTTATGTGAATGTAATGCTGGTACTGTGGTGGTTATTTTCTGTGAATGTAATGTTGGTACTGTGGTAATTTTCTACTCTGAATGGGGATGTTGGTAATCTGATGGTTCTGTTCTGTGAATAACAGTACAATAAAGGTTCTTTTCTGTGAATATGTTATTGGTACTGTAATGGCTCTGTTCTGTGAATGTAATGCTGGTACTGTGGTTGTTCTACTCTGTAAATGTAATGTTGGTACTGTTTTAGTTCTGTTCTGTGAATGTAGTTTCGTACTTTCAAGGTTCTGTTCTGTGATTGTGATGTTGATACTGTTGTGGTTCTGTTCTCTGAAAGTAATGTTGGTACTGTGATCAATCTGTTCTGTGAATGTAATGTAAGTACTATGGTGGTTCTGTTCTGTGAATGTAATAGTGGTACTGTGGTGGTTCTGTTCTATAAATGTAGTGTTGGTAATGTGATGGTTCTGTTCTATGATTGGGATGCTGGCACTGTCGTGGTTCTGTTCTGTGAATTTAATGTTGGTACTGTGATCGCTTCATTCTGTGAATGTAATGTTGGTACTACGATGGTTCTGTGAATGTAATGTTGGTACTGTGGTGGTTCTGTTCTATGAATGTAATGTTGGTACTGTTGTGATTCCGTTCTGTAAATATAATGCTGATATTGTGGTGTTTCTATTCTGTGAATGTAATGCTGATATTGTGGTGGTTCTATTCTGAGAATGTTGATTTGGTGATGTGATGGTTCTGTTTTGTGAATGTAATTTTTGTACTGCAGTGGTTCTTTTCTGTGAATGTAATGTTGGTACTGTGGTGGTTCTGTTCTCTGAATGTAGTGTTAGTACTGTAGTGCTTCTGTTCTGTGAAAGTCATGCTGGTACTGTGGTGGTTCTGCTCTGTGAATGCAATTTTGGTACTATGATGGCTCTGTTCTGTGAATTTAGTGTTGGTACTGTGATGGTTCTGTTTTGTGAACGTAATGCTGCTACTGTCCTGGTTCTGTTCTGTGAATGTAATGGTGGTACTGTTTTGTTTCTGTTCTGTGAATGTAATCTGGTAATGTGATGATTTTGTTCTGTGATTGTAATGTTGGTACTGTCGTGGTTCTGTTCTGTGAATGTAATTTTGTTACTGTGATGATTCTGTTCTGTGAATGTAATGGTGGCACTGTGTTGGTTAGGTTTGTGAATGTAGGGTTGGTACTGTGATGGTTCTATTATGTGAATGTAATGCTCATACTGTGGTGGTTTTGTTCTGTGAATGTAGTGTTGGTACTGTGGTTTTTCTGTTCTGTGACTGTAATGTTGGTACTGTGATGGTTCTGTTCTGTGAATGTAATGTTCATACTGTGGTGATTATTTCTTTGAATGTAATGATTTTGTGGTGGTTTTATTCTGTGAATGTAGAGTTGGTACTGTTATGGTTCTGTTCTGTGAATGTAATGTTGGCACTGTAATGGTTCTGTTCTGTGAATGTAGTGTTGGTACTGTGATGGATCTGATCTGTGCATGTAATATTGGTACTGTGGTGGTTCTGATCTATGATTGTAATTTTGGTACTGTGGTGATACTGTTCTGTGAATGTATTGTTGGTCCTATGGTGGTTCTGTTCTGTGAATGTGATGTTGGTACTGTGGTGGTTCTGTTCTGTGAATGTAGTGTTGGTACTGTGGTGGTTCTGTTCTGTAAATGTAGTGCTGGTACTGTGGTGGTTCTGTTCTGTGATGGTAATGTTGGCACTGTCTTTGTTCTGTTCTTTGAATGTAGTGCTGGTACTGTGGTGGTTCTGTTCTGTGAATGTAGTGTTGGTATTGTGATAGTTTTGTTCTGTGAATGTAATGTTGGTACTGCGGTGGTTCTTTGCTGTTAATGTGATGTTGCTACTGTGGTGGTTCTGTTCTATGAATGAAGTGCTGGTACTGTGGTGGTTCGGTTCTGTGAATTTAGTGTTGGTATTTTGATGATTTAGTTCTGTGAATGTAATGTTGGTACTGCAGTGGTTCTTTGCTGTTAATGTGATTTTGGTGCAGTGGTGGTTCTGTTCCGTGAACTTAGTGTTGCCATTGTGGTGGTCCTGTTTTGTGAATGTAGTGTTGGTATTGCAGTGGTTCTGTTCTGTGAATGTGATGTTGGTACTGTGATGGTTCTGTTCTGTGAATGCAGTGTTAGTACTGTGGTTGTTCTTTTCTGTGATTGTGATGTTGGTCCTGTGGTGGTTCTGTTCTGTGAATGTGATGTTTGTACTCTGGTAGTTCTGTTCTGTGAATGTAATGGTACTGTGATGGTTCTGTTCTGTGAATGTAATGTTGGTACTGCAGTGGTTCTGTAATGGGAATGTAACATTGGTACTGTGGTGGTTCTGTTCGCTGAATGTAGTGTTGATACTTTGGCGGATCTGTTCTGTGAATGTAGTGTTGGTATTGTTGTGGTTCTGTTTTGTGAATGTAATGTTGGTACTTTGATGGTTCTGTTCTGTGAATGTATTGTTGGTACAGTGGTGGTTCTATTCTGTGATTGTAATAGTGGTACTGTTTTGGTTCTGTTCTGTGAATATAGTGTTGGTAATGTGATGACTTTGTTCTGTGATTGTGATGTTGGTACTGTTGTGGTTCTGTTCACTGAATGTAATGTTACTGTGATGATTCTGTTCTGTGACTGTAATGTTGGTACTGTGATGGTTATGTTCTGTGAATGTAATGTTCATACTTTGGTGATTATTTCTTTGAATGTAATGATTTTGTGGTGGTTCTGTTCTGTGAATGTAATGCTGGTACTGTGGTGGTTCTGTTCTGTGACTGTAATGTTGGTACTGTGATGGTTATGTTCTGTGAATGTAATGTTCATACTATGGTGATTATTTCTTTGAATGTAATGATTTTGTGGTTGTTCTGTTCTGTGAATGTAGACTTGGTACTGTTTTGGTTCTGTTCTGTGAATGTAATGTTGGTAATGTAATGGTTCTGTTCTGTGAATGTAGTGTTGGCACTGTGATGGATCTGATCTGTGAATGTAATATTAGTACTGTGGTAGTACTGATCTATGAAGGTAATGTTGGAACTGTGGTGATTCTGTTCTGTGAATGTAGTGTTGGTCCCAAGGTGGTTCTGTTCTGTGAATGTAGTGTTGGCACTGTGGTGGTTCCTTTTTGTGAATGTAGTGCTGGTACTGTGGTGATTCTGTTCTGTGAAGCAAATGGTGGTATTGTCGTTGTTCTGTTCTTTGAATGTAATGTTGGGGCTGTGGTGATTATTTTCTGTGAATGTAAGGTAGGTACTATTGTGGTTCTGTTCTGTGAATGTAATGTTGGTACTGTGGTGGTTCTGTTCTATGAATGTAATGTTGGCACTGTGATGATTCTGTTCTGTGAATGTGATGTTGGTACTGTGGTGGCTCTGTTCTGTGAATGTAGTGTTGGTATTGTGATAGTTTTGTTCTGTGAATGTAATGTTGGTACTGCGGTGGTTCTTTGCTGTTAATGTGATGTTGGTACTGTGGTGGTTCTGTTCTGTGAATGAAGTGCTGGTACTGTGGTGGTTCTGTTCTGTGAATTTAGTGTTGGTATTGCGATGGTCTTGTTCTGTGAATTTAATGTTGGTACTGCAGTGGTTCTGTTCTGTGAATGTGATGGTGGTACTGTGATGGTTCTGTTCTGTGAATGCAATGTTGGTGCTGTGGTTGTTTTTTTCTGTGATTGTGATGTTGGTCCTGTGGTGGTTCTGTTCTGTAAATGTGATGATGGTACTCCGGTAGTTCTGTTCTGTGAATGTAATGATACTGTGATGGTCTTGTTCTGTGAATTTAATGTTGGTACTGCAGTGGTTCTGTTCTGTGAATGTGATGGTGGTACTGTGATGGTTCTGTTCTGTGAATGCAATGTTGGTGCTGTGGTTGTTTTTTTCTGTGATTGTGATGTTGGTCCTGTGGTGGTTCTGTTCTGTAAATGTGATGATGGTACTCCGGTAGTTCTGTTCTGTGAATGTAATGGTACTGTGATGGTTCTGTTCTGTGAATGGAATGTTTTTACTGCAGTGGTTCTGTTCTAGGAATGTAACGTTGGTACTGTGGTGGTTCTGTTCACTGAATGTAGTGTTGATACTGTGTTGGATCTGTTCTGTGAATGTAGTGTTGGAACTGTGGTGGTTCTGTTTTGCGAATGTAATGTCAGTACTTTGACGGTTCTGTTCTGTGAATGTATTATTGGTACAGTGGTGGTTCTGTTCTTTGAATGTAATGTTGGTACTGTGGTGGTTCTGTTTTTGAATGTAATGTTGGTACTGTAAAGGTTCTGTTCTATGAATGTATTGCTGATACTGTGGCGGTTTTGTACTGTGAATGTAGTGTTGTACTATGGTGTTTCAGTTCTGTGAATGTGATATTGGTACTGTGGTGGTTCTGTTCTGGAAATGTAGTGTTGGTGCTGTGGTGCTTCTGTTCTGTGAATGTAGTGCTGGTACTGTGATGGTTCTGTTCTGTGAAAGTAAAGTTGGTACTGTGGTGGTTCTGTTCCATAAATGTAGTGCTGGTACTGTTGTGCTTCTGTTCTTTGAATGTAATGTTGGTACTGTGATGGTTCTGTTCTGTGAATAAAATGCTGGTACTTCAGTGGTTATGTTCTGTGAATGTAATGCTAGTACTGCAGTGCCTCTGTTCTGTGAATGAGATATTGGTACTGTGATGATTCTGTTCTGTGAATGTGATGGTACTGTGGTAGTTCTGTTCTGTGAATGTAGTGTTGGTACTGTGGTGGTTCTGTTCTGTAAATGTAATGCTGGCACTTTGATGGTTTTGTTGTGTAAATGTAATGTTGGTAATCTGATGGTTCTGTTCTGTGAATATGAGTATTATAATGGTTCTTTTCTGTGAATATTTTACTGGTACTGTGATGGTTCTGTTCAGTGAATGTAATGCTGATACTGTGATGGTTCTGTTCTGTCAATGTAATGCTGGTACTGCGGTGGTTCTGTTGTGTTAATGTAATGATGGTACTGTGGTGGTTCTGTTCTGTGAATGTGATGGTACTGTGATGGTGCTTTTCTGCGAATGTAATGATGGTACTGTGGTGGTTCTGTTCTGTGAATGTAGTGTTGGTACTGTGGTGATTCTGTTCTGTGAATGTAATGTTGTTACTGTGGTGGTTCTGTTCTGTGAAAGTAATGCTGGTAGTGAGGTGGTTCTATTCTGTGAATGTTGTGTTGGTACTGTGGTGATTCTGTTCTGTGAATGTAATGCTGGTACTGTGGTGGTTCTGTTGTGTGAATGTAATGTTGGTACTATGGTGATTTTGTACTGTGAATGTGATGTTGGTAATCTGATGGTTCTGTTCTGTGAATATGAGTACAATAATGGTTCTTTTCCATGAATATGTTAATGGTACTGTTCTGTGAATGTAATGGTGGTACTGTGGTGGCTCTTTTCTGTAAATGTAATGTTGGTACTGTTTTAGTTCTGTTTTGTGAATGCAGTGTTGGTACTGTGATGGTTTTGTTCTACGATTGTGATGTTGATACTGTTGTGGTTCTGTTCTCTGAAGGTAATTTTGGTACTTTGATCATTCAGTTCTGTGAATGTAATGTTGGTACTGTGGTGGTTCTGCTCTGTGAATGTAATGTTGGTACTGTGGGTGTTCTGTTCTGTGAATGTAGTGTTGGTAATGTGATAGTTCTGTTCTGTGATTGTGATGCTGGCACTGTCGTGGTTCTTTTCTGTGAATTTAATGTTGGTACTGTGATTGTTCCGTTCTGTGAATATAATGTTGGTACTACGATGGTTCTGTGAATATAATGTTGGTACTGTGGTGATTCTGTTCTGTAAATGTAATGCTAATAAATATTGTGGTGGTTCTATTCTGTGAATATAATGCTGATATTGTGGTGGTTCTATTCTGAGAATGCTGTGTTGCTACTGTGGTGGTTCTGTTTTGTGAATGTAACTTTGGTACTGCAGTGGTTCTGTTCTGTGAATGTAATTTTGGTACTGTGGTGGTTCTGCTCTCTGAATGTAGTGTCAGTACTGTGGTTCTTCTGTTCTGTGAATGTTGTGTTGGTACTGTGGTGGTTCTGCTCTGTGAATGTAATTTTGGTACTGTGATTTTTCTGTTCGGTGAATTTAGTGTTGGGACAGTGAGGGTTCTGTTTTGTGATTGTAATGCTTGTACTGTGTTGGTTCTGTTTTTTGAATGTAATGGTGACACTGTTTTGGTTCTATTCTGTGAATATAGTGTTGGTAATGTGATGATTTTGTTCTGTGATTGTGATGTTGGTACTGTTGTGGTTCTGTTCTGTGAATGTAATGTTGTTACTGTGATGATTCTCTTCTGTGACTCTAATGTTGGTACTGTGATGGTTATGTTCTGTGAATGTAATGTTCATACTTTGGTGATTATTTCTTTGAATGTAATGATTTTGTGGTGGTTCTGTTCTGTGAATGTAATGCAGGTACTGTGGTGGTTCTGTTCTGTGACTGTAATGTTGGTACTGTGATGGTTATGTTCTGTGAATGTAATGTTCATACTATGGTGATTATTTCTTTGAATGTAATGATTTTGTGGTGGTTCTGTTCTGTGGATGTAGACTTGGTACTGTGATGGTTCTGTTCTGTGAATGTAATGTTGGTAATGTAATGGTTCTGTTCTGTGAATGTAGTGTTGGTACTGTGATGGATCTGATCTGTGAATGTAGTATTGGTACTGTGGTAGTTCTGATCTATGAATGTAATGTTGGAACTATGGTGATTCTGTTCTGTGAATGTAGTGTTGGTCCCATGGTGGTTCTGTTCTGTGAATGTTGTGTTGGCACTGTGGTGGTTCCTTTTTGTGAATGTAGTGCTGGTACTGTGGTGATTCTGTTCTGTGAAGCTAATGGTGGTATTGTTGTTGTTCTGTTCTTTGAATGTAATGTTGGTACTGTGGTGGTTCTGTTCTGTGAATGTGATGTTGGTACTGTGGTGGTTCTGTTCTGTGAATGTAGTGATGGTACTGTGGTGGTTCTGTTCTGTAAATGTAGTGTTGGTATTGTGATAGTTTTGTTCTGTGAATGTACTGTTGGTACTGCGGTGGTTCTTTGCTGTTAATGTGATGTTGGTACTGTGGTGGTTCTGTTTTGTTAATGAAGTGCTGGTACTGTGGTGGTTCTGTTCTGTGAATTTAGTGTTGGTATTGTGATGGTCTTGTTCTGTGAATGTAATGTTGGTACTGCAGTGGCTCTTTGTTCTTAATGTGATGTTGGTACTGTGGTGATTCTGTTCTGTGAACTGAGTGTTGGCATTGTGGTGGTACTGTTTTGTGAATGTAGTGTAGTTACTGCAGTGGTTCTGTTCTGTGAATGTGATGTTGGTACTGTGATGGTTCTGTTCTGTGAATGCAGTGTTGGTGCTCTGGTTGTTCTTTTCTGTGACTGTGATGTTGGTCCTGTTGTGGTTCTGTTCTGTGAATGTGATGTTGGTACTCTGGTAGTTCAGTTCTGTGAATGTAATGGTACTGTGATGGTTCTGTTCTGTGAATGGAATGTTTTTACTGCAGTGGTTCTGTTCTAGGAATGTAACGTTGGTACTGTGGTGGTTCTGTTCACTGAATGTAGTTTTGATACTGTGGTGGATCTGTTCTGTAAATGTAGTGTTGGAACTGTGGTGGTTCTGTTTTGCGAATGTAATGTCAGTACTTTGACGGTTCTGTTCTGTGAATGTATTATTGGTACAGTGGTGGTTCTGTTCTGTGAATGTAATGTTGGTACTGTGGTGGTTCTGTTTTCGAATGTAATGTTGGTAGTGTAATTGTTCTGTTCTATGAACGTATTGCTGATACTGTGGTGGTTTTGTACTGTGAATGTAGTGTTGTACTATGGTGTTTCTGTTCTGTGAATGTGATGTTGGTACTGTGGTGGTTCTGTTCTGGAAATGTAGTGTTGGTACTGTGGTGCTTCTTTTCTGTGAATGTAGTGCTGGTACTGTGATGGTTCTGTTCTGTGAAAGTAAAGTTGGTACTGTGGTGGTTCTGTTCCATAAATGTAGTGCTGGTACTGTTGTGCTTCTGTTCTTTGAATGTAATGTTGGTACTGTGATGGTTCTGTTCTGTGAATAAAATGCTGGTACTGCAGTGGTTATGTTCTGTGAATGTAATGCTAGTACTGCAGTGCCTGTGTTTTGTGAATGTGATATTGGTACTGTGATGATTCTGTTCTGTGAATGTAATGCTGGTACTTTGGTTGTTCCTTTCTGTGAATGTAGGGTTGGTACTGTGGTGGTTCTGTTCTGTGAATGTAATGTTGGCACTCTGATGGTTTTGTTCTGTAAATGTAATGTTGGTAATCTGATGGTTATGTTCTGTGAATATGAGTATTATAATGGTTCTTTTCTGTGAATATGTTATTGGTACTGTGATGGTTCTGTTCTGTGAATGTAATGTTGGTACTGTGATGATTCTGTTCAGTGAATGTAATGCTGATACTGTGATGGTTCTGTTCTGTCAATGTAATGCTGGTACTGCGGTGGTTCTGTTGTGTGAATGTAATGCTGGTACTGTGGTGGTTCTGTTCTGTGAATGTGATGGTACTGTGATGGTGCTGTTCTGTGATGTAATGATGGTACTGTGGTGGTTCTGTTCTGTGAATGTAGTGTTGGTACTGTGGTGATTCTGTTCTGTGAATGTAATGTTGTTACTGTGGTGGTTCTGTTCTGTGAATGTAATGCTGGTACTGTTGTAGTTCTGTTCTGTGAATGTAATGTTGGTACTGTAGTGGTTCTGTTCTGTGAATGTAATGCTGGTAGTGAGGTGGTTCTGTTCTGTGAATGTTGTGTTGGTACTGTGGTGATTCTGTTCTGTGAATGTAATGCTGGTACTGTGGTGGTTCTTTTATGGTGATTTTGTACTATGAATGTGATGTTGGTAATCTGATGGTTCTGTTCTGTGAATATGAGTACAATAATGGTTCTTTTCCATGAATATGTTAATGGTACTGTTCTGTGAATGTAATGCTGGTACTGTGGTGGTTCTTTTCTGTAAATGTAATGTTGGTACTGTTTTAGTTCTGTTTTGTGAATCAGTGTTAGTACTGTGATGGTTTTGTTCTACGATTGTGATGTTGATACTGTTGTGGTTCTGTTCTCTGAAGGTAATTTTGGTACTTTGATCATTCAGTTCTGTGAATGTAATGTTGGTACTGTGGTGGTTCTGTTCTGTGAATGTAATGTTGGTACTGTGGGTGTTCTGTTCTGTGAATGTAGTGTTGGTAATGCGATAGTTCTGTTCTGTGATTGCGATGCTGGCACTGTCGTGGTTCTGTTCTGTGAATTTAATGTTGGTACTGTGATTGTTTCGTTCTGTGAATATAATGTTGGTACTATGATGGTTCTGTGAATATAATGTTGGTACTGTGGTGATTCTGTTCTGTAA
Source organism: Protopterus annectens (assembly GCF_019279795.1). Lineage (NCBI taxonomy): Eukaryota > Metazoa > Chordata > Ceratodontiformes > Protopteridae > Protopterus > Protopterus annectens. Next base: position 1,196,665,164 of record NC_056737.1, read on the forward strand.
ATGTAATGCTAATAAATATTGGGGTGGTTCTATTCTGTGAATGTAATGCTGATATTGTGGTGGTTCTATTCTGAGAATGTTGTGTTGCTACTGTGGTGGTTCTGTTTTGTGAATGTAACTTTGGTACTGCAGTGGTTCTGTTCTGTGAATGTAATTTTGGTACTGTGGTGGTTCTGTTCTCTGAATGTAGTGTCAGTACTGTGGTTCTTCTGTTCTGTGAATGTTGTGTTGGTACTGTGGTGGTTCTGCTCTGTGAATGTAATTTTGGTACTGTGATTTTTCTGTTCTGTGAATTTAGTGTTGGGACAGTGAGGGTTCTGTTTTGTGAATGTAATGCTTGTACTGTGTTGGTTCTGTTCTGTGAATGTAATGGTGACACTGTTTTGGTTCTATTCTGTGAATATAGTGTTGGTAATGTAATGATTTTGTTCTGTGATTGTGATGTTGGTACTGTCGTGGTTCTGCTTTGTGAATGTAATGTTCATGCTGTGGTGATTATTTCTTTGAATTTAATGATATTGTGGTGGTTCTGTTATGTGAATGTAGTGTTGGTACTGTTATGGTGCTGTTCTGTGAATGTAATGCTGGGACTGTGGTGGTTCTGTTCTATGAATGTAGTCTTGGTACTGTGGTGGTTCTGTTCTGTGAATGTAATGTTGGTACTGTGGTGCTTCTTTTCTGTGAATGTAATGCTGGTACTGTGGTGGTTCTATTCTGTGAATGTAGTGTTGGTACTGTGATGGTTCTGTTCTGTGACTGTGGTGTTGGCACTGTTTTGGTTCTGTTCTGTGAATGTAATGTTGGTACTGTGATTGTTCTGTTCTGTGAATGTAATGTTGGCACTGTGATGCTTCTGTGAATGTAATGTTGGTACTGTGGTGGTTCTGTTCTGTGAATGTGGTGTTGTTATTGTGGTTATTCTGTTCTGTGAATGTGATGCTGTCACTGTGGTGGTTCTGTTCTGTGAATGTAGTGCTGGTACTGTGGTGGTTCTGTTCTGTAAACGTAATGCTGGCACTTTGATGGCTTTGTTCTGTAAATGTATTGTTGGTAATCTGATGGTTCTGTTCTGTGAATATGAGTATTATAATGGTTCTTTTCTGTGAATATGTTATTGGTACTGTGATGGTTCTGTTCTGTGAATGTAATGTTGGTACTGTGATGATTCTGTTCAGTGAATGTAATGCTGATACTGTGGTGGTTCTGTTCTGTCAATGTAATGCTGGTACTGCGGTGGTTCTGTTGTGTATGTGTAATGCTGGTACTGTGATGGTTCTGTTCTGTGAATCTGATGTTGGTACTGTGATGGTGCTGTTCTGCGAATGTAATGATGATACTGTGGTGGTTCTGTTCTGTGAATGTAGTGATGGTACTGTGGTGATTCTGTACTGTGAATGTAATGTTGTTACTGTGGTGGTTCGGTTCTGTAAATGTAATGCTGGTACTGTTGTGGTTCTGTTCTGTGAATGTAATGTTGGTACTGTAGTGGTTCGGTTCTGTGAATGTAATGCTGGCAGTGAGGTGGTTCTGTTCTGTGAATGTTGTGTTGGTACTGTGGTGATTCTGTTCTGTGAATGTAATGCTGGTACTGTGGTGGTTCTGTTGTGTGAATGTAATGTTGGTACTATGGTGATTTTGTACTGTGAATGTGATGTTGGTAATCTGATGGTTCTGTTCTGTGAATATGAGTACAATAATGGTTCTTTTCCATGAATATGTTAATGGTACTATTCTGTGAATGTAATGTTGGTACTGTGGTGGTTCTTTTCTGTAAATGTAATGTTGGTACTGTTTTAGTTCTGTTTTGTGAATCAGTGTTGGTACTGTGATGGTTTTGTTCTATGATTGTGATGTTGATACTGTTGTGGTTCTGTTCTCTGAAGGTAATTTTGGTACTTTGATCATTCAGTTCTGTGAATGTAATGTTGGTACTGTGGTGGTTCTGTTCTGTGAATGTAATGTTGGTACTGTGGGTGTTCTGTTCTGTGAATGTAGTGTTGGCAATGTGATAGTTCTGTTCTGTGATTGTGATGCTGGCACTGTCGTGGTTCTGTTCTGCGAATTTAATGTTGGTACTGTGATTGTTCCATTCTGTGAATATAATGTTGGTACTACGATGGTTCTGTGAATGTAATGTTGGTACTCTGGTGGTTCTGTTCTATGAATATAATGTTGGTACTGTGGTGATTCTGCTCTGTAAATGTAATGCTAATAAATAGTGTGGTGGTTCTATTCTGTGAATGTAATGCTGATATTGTGGTGGGTCTATTCTGAGAATGTTGTGTTGCTACTGTGGTGGTTCTGTTTTGTGAATGTAATTTTGGTACTGCACTGGTTCTGTTCTGTGAATGTAATTTTGGTACTGTGGTGGTTCTGTTCTTTGAATGTAGTGTTAGCACGGTGGTTCTTCTGTTCTGTGAATGTCATGTTGGTACTGTGGTGGTTTTGCTCTGTGAATGTAATTTTGGTACTGTGATTTTTCTGTTCTGTGAATTTAGTGTTGGTACTGTGATGGTCCTGTTTTGTGAATGCAATGCTTGTACTGTGTTGGTTCTGTTCTGTGAATGTAATGGTGGCACTGTTTTGGTTCTGTTCTGTGAATATAGTGTCAGTAATGTGATGATTTTGTTCAATGATTGTGATGTTGGTACTGTCGTGGTTCTGCTCTGTGAATGTAACGTACATACTGTGGCGATTATTTATTTGAATTTAATGATATTGTGGTGGTTCTGTTCTGTGAATGTAGTGTTGGTACTGTTATGGTGCTGTTCTGTGAATGTAATGCTGGTACTGTGGTGGTTCTGTTCTGTGAATGTAGTGTTGGTATTGAGATGGTTTTGTTCTGTGACTGTGGTGTTGGCACAGTCGTGGTTCTGTTCTGTGAATGTAATGTTGATACTGTGATCATTCTGTTCTGTGAATGTAATGTTGGTACTGCAATGCTTCTTTGAATGCAATGTTGGTACTGCGGTGATTCTGTTCTGTGAATGTGGTGTTGGTATTGGGGTTATTCTTTTCTGTGAATGTGATACTGATACTGTGGTGCTTCTATTCTGTGAATGTAGTGTTGGTACTGTGTTTGTTCTTTTCTGTAAAAGTAATGTTAGTACTGTGATGGTTCCGTCCTATGAATGTGATGTTGGTACTGTGGTGGTTCTGTTTTGTGAATGTAATGTTGGTATTGTGGTTGTTCTGATCTGTGAATGTAGTTTTGGTACTATGGTCATTTTGTTCTGTGATTGTGATGTTGGTATTGTGGTCATTCTGTTCTGTGAAAGTAATGTTGGTACTAAGTAGTTCTGTTCTTCAAATGTGATGTCGGTACTGTGATGGTTCTATTCTCTGAATGTGATGTTGGGTCTGGGGTGGTTATGCCTTGTGAATGTAGTGTTGGTACTGTGGTGTTTCTGTTCGGTGAATGTAATGTTGGCATTGTGATGGTTTTGTTCTGTCAATATAATTTTGTTAATCTGATGGTTCGGCTATGTGAATATGAGTACTATAATGGTTATTTTCTATGAATATGTTATTGGTACTGTGATGGTTTTGTTCTGTGAATGTAATGTTAGTACTATGATGATTCTGTTCTGTGAATGCAGTGCTGCTACTGTGGTGGTTCTGTTCTGTGAATGTAGTGTTGGTATTGTGGTGGTTATGTTCTGTGAAAGTAATGTTGGTTCAGTGATGGTCCAGTTCATTGAATTTCATGTTGGTACTGTGGAGTTTCTGTTCTCGGAATGTAATGTTGGTAGTGTGGGTGGTTATGTTCTGTGAATGAAATGTCGGTACTGTGATGGTTTTGTTCTGTGAATGTAATGCTGGTACTGCAGTGGTTCTTTTCTGTGAATGTAATGTTGGTACTAAGTAGTTCTGTTTTTCTGTGAATGTAATTGTAGTGTGATGGTTCTGGTGTGTTGGAACTGTGGTGGTTCTGTTCTGTGTATGTGATTTTGGTACTGAGGTAGTTCTATTCTGGGAATGTAAAGTTGGCACTGTGGTGGTTCTGTTCTATGAATGTAATGCTGGTACTGTGGTGGGTTTGTTCTGCGAATGTAATGTTGGTACTGTGGTGTTTCTATTCTGTGAATGTAATGTTGGTACTGTGGTGGTTCTGTTCTGTGAATGTGATGTTGGTACTGTGATGGTTCTGTTTGTGAATGTAGTATTAGTTCTTTGGTGTTTCTGTTCTGTGAATGTAAAGTTGTCACTGTGATGGTTTTGTTCTGTGAATGTAATGCTGGTACTGCAGTGTTTCTATTCTGTGAATGTAATATTGTTACTGCATGGGTTCTGTTCTGTGAATGTGATGTTGGTACTGTGGTGATTCTGTTCTGTGAATGTAACGTTGTTACTGTGGTGGTTCTGTTCTGTGAATGTAATGCTGGTACTGTTGTAGTTTTGTTCTGTGAATGTAATGTTGGTACTGTACTGGTTCTGTTCTGTGAATGTAATGCTGGTAGTGAGGTGGTTCTGTTCTGTGAATGTTGTGTTGGTACTGTGGTGATTCTGTTCTGTGAATGTAATTCTGGTACTGTGGTGGTTCTGCTGTGTGAATGTAATGTTGGTACTATGGTGATTTTGTACTGTGAATGTGATGTTGGTAATCTGATGGTGCTGTTCTGTGAATATGAGTACAATAATGGTTCTTTTCCATGAATATGTTAATGGTACTGTTCTGTGAATATAATGCTGGTACTCTGGTGGTTCTTTTCTGTAAATGTAATGTAGGTACTGTTTTAGTTCTGTTTTGTGAATGCAGTGTTGGTACTGTGATGGTTTTGTTCTACGATTGTGATGTTGATACTGTTGTGGTTCTGTTCTCTGAAGGTAGTTTTGGTACTTTGATCATTCAGTTCTGTGAATGTAATGTTGGTACTGTGGTGGTTCTGTTCTGTGAATGTAATGTTGGTACTGTGGATGTTCTGTTCTGTGAATGTAGTGTTGATAATGTGATAGTTCTGTTTTGTGATTGTGATGCTAGCACTGTCGTGGTTCTGGTTTGTGAATTTAATGTTGGTACTGCGATTGTTCCATTCTTTGAATATAATGTTGGTAGTACGATGGTTCTGTGAATATAATGTTGGTACTGTGGTGATTCTGTTCTGTAAATGTAATTCTAATAAATATTGTGGTGGTTCTATTCTGTGAATGTAATGCTGGTACTGTGTTGGTTCTGTTCTGTGAATGTAGTGCTGGTACTGTGGTGGTTCTGTTCTGTAAACGTAATGCTGGCACTTTGATGGTTTTGGTCTGTAAATGTATTGTTGGTAATCTGATGGTTCTGTTCTGTGAATATGAGTATTATAATGGTTCTTTTCTGTAAATATGTTATTAGTACTGTGATGGTTCTGTTCTGTGAATGTAATGCTGATACTGTGGTGGTTCTGTTCTGTCAATGTAATGCTGGTACTGTGGTGGTTCTGTTGTGTATGTGTAATGCTGGTACTGTGATGGTTCTGTTCTGTGAATCTGATGTTGGTACTGTGATGGTGCTGTTCTGCGAATGTAATGATGATACTGTGGTGGTTCTGTTCTGTGAATGTAGTGTTGGTACTGTGGTGATTCTGTTCTGTGAATGTAATATTGTTACTGTGGTGGTTCTGTTCTGTGAATGTAATGCTGGTACTGTTGTGGTTCTGTTGTGTGAATGTAATGTTGGTACTATGGTGATTTTGTACTGTGAATGTGATGTTGGTAATCTGATGGTTCTGTTCTGTGAATATGAGTACAATAATGGTTCTTTTCCATGTATATGTTAATGGTACTGTTCTGTGAATGTAATGCTGGTACTGTGGTGGTTCTTTTCTGTAAATGTAATGTTGGTACTGTTTAGTTCTGTTTTTTGAATGTAGTGTTGGTACTGTGATGGTTTTGTTCTACGATTGTGATGTTGATACTGTTGTGGTTCTGTTCTCTGAAGGTAATTTTGGTACTTTGATCATTCAGTTCTGTGAATGTAATGTTGGTACTGTGGTGGTTCTGTTCTGTGAATGTAATGTTGGTACTGTGGATGTTCTGTTCTGTGAATGTAGTGTTGATAATGTGATAGTTCTGTTCTGTGATTGTGATGCTGGCACTGTCGTGGTTCTGGTTTGTGAATTTAATGTTGGTACTGTGATTGTTCCATTCTTTGAATATAATGTTGGTAGTACGATGGTTCTGTGAATATAATGTTGGTACTGTGGTGATTCTGTTCTGTAAATGTAATGCTAATAAATATTGTGGTATTTCTATTCTGTGAATGTAATGCTGATATTGTGGTGGTTCTATTCTGAGAATGTTGAGTTGCTACTGTGGTGGTTCTGTTTTGTGAATGTAACTTTGGTACTGCAGTGGTTCTGTTCTGTGAATGTAATTTTAGTACTGTGGTGGTTCTGTTCTCTGAATGTAGTGTCAGTACTGTGGTTCTTCTGTTCTGTGAATGCTGTGTTGGTACTGTGGTGGTTCTGCTCTTTGAATGTAATTTTGGTACTGTGATTTTTCTGTTCTGTGAATTTAGTGTTGGGACAGTGAGGGTTCTGTTTTGTGAATGTAATTCTTGTGCTGTGTTGGTTCGTTTCTGTGAATGTAATGGTGACACTGTTTTGGTTCTATTCTGTGAATATAGTGTTTGTAATGTGATGATTTTGTTCTGTGATTGTGATGTTGGTACTGTCATGGTTCTGCTCTGTGAATGTAATGTTCATACTGTGGTGATTATTTCTTTGAATTTAATGATATTGTGGTGGTTCTGTTATGTGAATGTAGTGTTGGTACTGTTAAGGTGTTGTTCTGTGAATGTAATGCTGGGACTGTGGTGGTTCTGTTCTATGAATGTAGTCTTGGTACTGTGGTGGTTCTGTTCTGTGAATGTAATGTTGGTACTGTGGTGCTTCTTTCCTGTGAATGTAATGCTGGTACTGTGGTGGTTCTATTTTGTGAATGTAGTGTTGGTACTGTGATGGTTCTGTTCTGTGACTGTGGTGTTGGCACTGTTTTGGTTCTGTTCTGTGAATGTAATGTTGGTACTGTGATCGTTCTGTTCTGTGAATGTAACGTTGGTACTGTGATGCTTTTGTGAATGTAATGTTGGTACTGTGGTGGTTCTGTTCTGTGAATGTGGTGTTGTTATTGTGGTTATTCTGTTCTGTGAATGTGATGCTGTCTCTGTGGTGGTTCTGTTCTGTGAATGTAGTGCTGGTACTGTGGTGGTTCTGTTCTGTAAACGTAATGCTGGCACTTTGATGGTTTTGGTCTGTAAATGTATTGTTGGTAATCTGATGGTTCTGTTCTGTGAATATGAGTATTATAATGGTTCTTTTCTGTAAATATGTTATTAGTACTGTGATGGTTCTTTTCTGTGAATGTAATGCTGATACTGTGGTGGTTCTGTTCTGTCAATGTAATGCTGGTACTGTGGTGGTTCTGCTGTGTATGTGTAATGCTGGTACTGTGATGGTTCTGTTCTGTGAATCTGATGTTGGTACTGTGATGGTGCTGTTCTGCGAATGTAATGATGATACTGTGGTGGTTCTGTTCTGTGAATGTAGTGTTGGTACTGTGGTGATTCTGTTCTTTGAATGTAATATTGTTACTGTGGTGGTTCTGTTCTGTGAATGTAATGCTGGTACTGTTGTGGTTCTGTTCTGTGAATGTAATGTTGGTACTGTAGTGGTTCTGTTCTGTGAATGTAATGCTGGCAGTGAGGTGGTTCTGTTCTGTGAATGGTGTGTTGGTACTGTGGTGATTCTGTTCTGTGAATGTAATGCTGGTACTGTTTTGGTTCTGTTGTGTGAATGTAATGTTGGTACTATGGTGATTTTGTACTGTGAATGTGTTGTTGGTAATCTGATGGTTCTGTTCTGTGAATATGAGTACAATAATGGTTATTTTCCATGAATATGTTAATGGTACTGTTCTGTGAATGTAATGCTGGTACTGTGGTGGTTCTTTTCTGTAAATGTAATGTTGGTACTGTTTAGTTCTCTTTTGTGAATGTAGTGTTGGTACTGTGATGGTTTTGTTCTGTGATTGTGATGTTGATACTGTTGTGGTTCTGTTCTCTGAAGGTAATTTTGGTACTTTGATCATTCAGTTATGTGAATGTAAATGTTGGTATTGTGGTGGTTCTGTTCTGTGAATGCAATGGTGGTACTGTGGGGGTTCTGTTCTGTGAATGTAGTGTTGGTAATGTGATAGTTCTGTTCTGTGATTGTGATGCTGGCACTGTCGTGGTTCTGTTCTGTGAATTTAATGTTGGTACTGTGATTGTTCCATTCTGTGAATATAATGTTGGTACTACGATGTTTCTGTGAATGTAATGTTGGTACTCTGGTGGTTCTGTTCTATGAATATAATGTTGGTACTGTGGTGATTCTGCTCTGTAAATGTAATGCTAATAAATAGTGTGGTGGTTCTATTCTGTGAATGTAATGCTGATATTGAGGTGGTTCTATTCTGAGAATGTTGTGTTGCTACTGTGGTGGTTCTGTTTTGTGAATGTAATTTTGGTACTGTGGTGGTTCTGTTCTCTGAATGTAGTGTTAGCACGGTGGTTCTTCTGTTCTGTGAATGTCATGTTGGTACTGTAGTGGTTTTGCCCTGTAAATGTAATTTTGGTACTGTGATTTTTCTGTTCTGTGAATTTAGTGTTGGTACTGTGATGGTCCTGTTTTGTGAATGCAATGCTTGTACTGTGTTGGTTCTGTTCTGTGAATGTAATTGTGGCACTGTTTTGGTTCTCTTCAATATAGTGTCGGTAATGTGATGATTTTGTTCTGTGATTGTGATGTTGGTACTGTCGTGGTTCTGCTCTGTGAATGTAATGTTCATACTGTGGTGATTATTTATTTGAATTTAATGATATTGTGGTGGTTCTGTTCTGTGAATGTAGCGTTGGTACTGTTATGGTGCTCTTCTGCGAATGTAATGCTGGTACTGTGGTGGTTCTGTTCTGTGAATGTAGTGTTGGTATTGTGATGGTTTTGTTCTGTGACTGTGGTGTTGGCACAGTCGTGGTTCTGTTCTGTGAATGTAATGTTGGTACTGTGATCGTTCTGTTCTGTGAATGTAATGTTCGTACTGCAAAGCTTCTGTGAATGTAATGTTGGTACTGTGGTGGTTCTGTTCTGTGAATGTAGTGTTGGTACTGTGGTGGTTCTGTTCTGTAAAAGTAATGTTAGTACTGTGATGGTTCCGTCCTATGAATGTGATGATGGTACTTTGGTGGTTCTGTTTTGTGAATATAATGTTGATATTGTGGTTGTTCTGATCTGTGAATGTAGTTTTGGTACTGAGTATTGTGGTGGTTCTGTTCTGTGAATGCAGTGTTGGTACTATGGTAATTTTGTTCTGTGATTGTGATGTTGGTATTGTGGTCATTCTGTTCTGTGAATGTAGTGTTCGTACTAAGTAGTTCTGTTCTTCAAATGTGATGTCGGTACTGTGATGGTTCTATTCTCTGAATGTGATGTTGGGTCTGGGGTGGTTCTGCCTTGTGAATGTAGTGTTGGTACTGTGGTGGTTCTGTTCTGTGAATGTAATGTTGGCATTGTGATGGTTTTGTTCTGTCAATATAATTTTGTTAATCTGATGGTTCGGCTCTGTGAATATGAGTACTATAATGGTTATTTTCTATGAATATGTTATTGGTACTGTGATGGTTTTGTTCTGTGAATGTAATGGTAGTGCTGTGATGCTTCTGTTCTGTGAATGTAGTGCTGCTACTGTGGTGGTTCTGTTCTGTGAATGTAGTGTTGGTATTGTGGTGGTTCTGTTCTGTTAAAGTAAGGTTGGTTCAGTGATGGTTCAGTTCATTGAATTTCATTTTGGTACTGTGGAGGTTCTGTTCTGGGAATGTAATGTTGGTAGTGTGGGTGGTTATGTTCTGTGAATGAAATGTTGGTTCTCTGATGGTTTTGTTCTGTGAATGTAATGCTGGTACTGCAGTGGTTGTTTTCTGTGAATGTAATGTTGGTACTAATTAGTTCTGTTTTTCTAATGTGATGTCGGTATTGTGATGGTTCTGTTCTGTGAATGTTTAAA